>NW_016803392.1:2651033-2676071 GCF_001698545.2 Rhinopithecus bieti
ATATATTTAATATAAATATACATATAATTAATAATGAATTATAATATAATTATAATATATAATTAGTATGTTTATATAATACATTTAGATATATAATATAAATTAGATATGTTTAACATATGTAATGTATGCTAAACATATATATATATATGTTCAGCAATAGAAAGTACACACACACACACTTTTTTTTTTGAGATGGAGTGTTCACTCTTGTTGCCCAGGCTGGAGTGCAATGGTGCAATCTCAGCTCACTGCAACCTTCACCTCCTGGGTTCAAGCAATTCTCCTCCCTCAGCATTCTGAGTAGCTGGGATTACAGGCACCTGCCACCACACCTGGCTAATTTTTTGTGTGTTTTGAGTAGAGACAGGGTTTCACCATGTTGTCCAGGCTGGTCTCGAACTCCTGACCTCTGGTGATCCATCTGCCATGGCCCCCCAAAGTGCTGGGATTATAGGCATGAGCCGTAGTGCCCGGCCACATATATTTTTCCTATGGGAAAATCCAGGTATGTAAAATGGCAAGATTTTATTTGAGTTCCCTGCCAAAAATCCAGTTTATATGATTGGCTTCTAGCATAGTTAACAGCACCAGTTAATAAAGATATATGTAGTATATATGCCTAAACACACACAGGGTGTGTGTGTGTGTGTATGTGTGTATATATGCATGCTTATTTATACATGTATATTTTTATACACACACACTTGTGTTTTCTTGGAAAAAAATTCTGGCAAGAAAAAACTTTTTGTTAGTTATTTCTGGAGAGTTAAAATGGAAAATGAGGAGAAGAATATAAAAGTTAGTTTTACATTTTATTATATATTTTTCTATGTTATTTAATGTTTTATATTATGATTTATTTATTGTATTTTATTATTTATTTATTTTTATTTTTATTTTTTTTTGAGACAGAGTCTTGCTCTGTTGCCCAGGCTGGAGTGCAGTGGTACGATCTCAGCTCACTGCAAGCTCCACCTCTTAGGTTCACGCCATTCTTCTGCCTCAGCCTCCCAAGTATCTGGGACTACAAGTGCCCGCCACCACACCTGGCTGATTTTTTTTATTTTTATTTTTTATTTTTAGTGGAGACGGGCTTTCATCATGTTTAGCCAGGATGGTCTTGATCTCTTGACCTTGTAATCTCAAAATGCTGGGATTACAGGTATGAGCCACCACGCCCGGCCTTTATTTATTTATTTATTTATTTATTTACAAGAGGGAGTCTCACTCTGTCGCCCAGGCTGGAGTGCAGTGGTGCCATCTCGGCGCATTGCAAGCTCTGCCTCCTGGGTTCACGCCATTCTCCTGCCTCAGCCTCTCGGGTAGCTGGGACTACAGGCACCAGCCAGCATGCCTGACTAATTTTTCGTATTTTTAGTAGAGACAGGGTTTCACCGTGTTAGCCAGGATGGTCTCGCTCTCCTGACCTCGTGATCAACCCGCCTCGGCCTCCCAAAGTGCTAGGATTACAGGCTGAGCCACCGCGCCCGGCCTTAATGTTTTATTTTATGATTTGTATTATGAACTATTATTTTCTATAATAAAAATCACTTAGATGTGTGATATATATCTATGTGTAGATACAGATATCTCTAACTGTAGACCCTCTATGGATATCTTTAGACTTAACATGTATATACAGAGAGATAGAGTTTTCACCCCAATGAATTTTTTTTTGTTGCTTTACAGTCATTCAAAAACATGAGTCCATTAAATGGTATTAATTTATTAAAAGCAGAGATAAAACCTCTGTGTTTATAATTAACAACTGTCGAAACATACAAATATATGGCAAATAATTACACAAAGATTTCAGTATTTAAATCAAATGTTCCTATAATTGTGGTATAAAATGGGTATTATTTCATGGTAAGATGAGTGGGAAAACATTCTTCACATCAGAGTGATTTTTTTTAAAGTACACAAGATATATTGGACAGATATTATTTAAAGGATATAAAATTTTATTCAGACAGGCGGAATAAGTTCACAGATGTACATTATGGTGACTATAGTTAATGACAATATATTTTATTCTTGAAAATTCTAAGAAAGTAGATTTTAAATGTTTTCACCACAGAAAAAGTATGTGAGGTAGTACATATGCTAAGTACCTCAATTTTGCCATTTCGTGATGTCTATACTTTCAAAACATCATGTACACCATAAATATTTATAATTATTTGTCAGTAAACAAAGAAAAAGTGCACAAAATAAATATTAAGAATTGTTTTGGACATGCTATTGGAAGCTTCAGCAATAGGAAAGTGTTAGGGACCCAAATGTGCTTTTTCATGTTGTCAGACTCTTGACTGGAAATCACATCAAGAGAATACTGGGGAGATTTTTGCAGGGCATAGAATGCAATTCTGGGTTTTATCAGAAGGACACAAATCCTTTTGGTTGTCGGACCAAATGCTTCATATGCAAGTTCAAACCTTTCAGGAAAAAATACCCACTTAACACCTTCATCTTTTAAAAGGAGAAAAACACATCCTTTAGGCTATTTTAGTGAACATGCACAGCAAATCCAGCCCTTCTCTTTTGTCATGCACTCAGGATCCAGATGGAAGCACCCATAAAGCCTCTGTAAGCCTTTCCCAGGAACTAAGGCTCTTTGCATGCTCCACTGGGACCAGACACAATATAAATCTTGAATAGTACTTGGAATTTAGCTCACGTAGGGGTGGGCTAAGTTATATCAAAACAGGTTTTCTGGTGCAATGATGATGATCAGAGCCATGAAAAACACGTTATTAGCACTGTCAGTTTACATTCCCTGCCAGAGAACGAACACAAGCCCCAGAGTTATACGCTAATATTACCCTCCAATCCCTAGCTTTAGAAGAGGTTGAATTACTGAGAGATTAAAGTACTGGGGGTGTTTTGAAGACATAAACTTTGTTTGATTTCATTGATCCATACTGTACTGCTAACTGTAGGTGGCTGACCTGTAAGTGTGTGCAACCGATCAAAAGGCGGGGGCAGTGGGGGTCAGGTAGGAGAGAGGATTCTTACTAGACTCTGAGAGCTAGAAATGCCTTTACAATAAGGTATGCTAACTTCCCCTTTTTACATGCGAGGGACCTGATGTCCCTAGACATGTGACATATGATGTGAGTTACCTAAAGGAACAACATTTACTTAAAAATAAATTACGTTATTGGTATTCAGATAATTACTAAATATTTATTACCAGATAATTTATTTAGTTTTTAAAATATTCTAAATTCATAAATGCCATGTCTATAAAGACAAATCTATTGACCAGAGTTGAAAAGCCTCCTTCCAATTTATTTGTTTGATAGTTGATTTAGTCTTACCACTAAATTATATGTTCTACGTGGTGCTGACAAACCATTTTGGCTTCTTAATTGGTTATTCAGTTGCCTTCATATTGACAAATATCTTCAGTGATTAGTGGGACGCAAACAGGTGATTCACTGAGGGGCTGATCATAGTGGCTTTAGCAGGCTTCACAATGACTTTTGGGCACCTTCTGTGATACTCTGCATAAAAAGAGAGAGAGAGAGATTGAGATCAATTGATCTCTGGTATATCTTCCTCTTTACTTTGGAGGTCACTAGTCCTACTTGATTAGGGCCATTCTGTATAGGTCTCATTTAACCTTAATTATTTCCTGAAAGGACTTATCTCAAAATCCAGTCACATTAGGGGTTAGGGCTTCAACATATAAATTTTTTTTTGAGGGGGGCCACAATTCAGTCAGTAACAGAGATGGAAGAGCTGGGGTGTGAAGTGACTCTGAGTCCGACTTAGAAACTCATTCTTTGGTGCCTGCTGCTTCTTAGTGTATGACATGACAATAGTCGTATTTTTCCCTATCAAATTAATGTATATTTTTGTATCATAGCTCAGAATTAACTGTATTGCACTCCCCTCCAATCCCCCTCTTGTGGTAGGTAGGAATGGTGGATGATTCTAACTAAATGATATAAAATAAAATACTTTGATGTTACTGGTATACTTTATCTCTAGAAAGGAGATTCCTTGTGCAACTGTGAGCGTTTGTGTGCTGACCTCTGATGTCAGATTCAAGCTCCAACTATCAGAGATTGGAAAATGGATTACACCAATAACTCATTCTAAGCCAGTATAGTCATTTAACATTTACTTGATCCACACAAATATATATTGAGTGCTATGTGCTAGGAGCCCTAATGGTTGGGAGTATGGCTGTGGAAAAGGCTGATAAAGTTCTTGCTGTCATGGAGAAGACGGGAAGGTAAGCGAAAAATAAGAATTCCATAGATTGCTACTCTGAAGAAAATGAAGTAAGATAATGAAATGGAGGGGATCAGGACGTGGAGTGGTATAGTTGGATGGTCAAGAAACCCTCTTTGCTATAGTGGCATTTGACTTAAAACCTAAATGGCAAGAAAGGGTTAGTCATGGAAAGATTTGGGAGTTAAATGGTCCAGGTCAAGGAATAAGAAGAGAAAAGGCTCTGAATGGGAAAATATGGTTTGCTTAGGCAACAAAAAAAGAGGCCAGTGAATGAAGGTGGGTGGGGTTGGCCCAAGATGAGATGGAGAAGTCGACTGCAGCCAGGTCAGAAAGGGAAACAGTGGAAAGGAGGTTGGCCTTTATTCCCAGTACAATGGGACTCTCTTGCAAGGTGTTGTGCAAGAGAGTGACATGGTCTGATTGGCATTTGTAAATAAATCATGTTGGCAGCAACACATACTGTTTTCAACAATTGCGATTCTGTGTCTCTCTGTGATTGAGTATCTTCCTGTGAGGCAGAAGGAAACAATGTATTCTGTAGAATGGTCGATTTAAAATTTGTTTCAGAAGAGCTGTTACGTCAGATAATCAGAATAGGATGGCAATACAAATTTAAGCTTTGCTTGTAGCTAACCTGTGTCTAGTAAGTGAAGAAGCTCGGCCACTTGTTGGTCATTGCCCATCTTTTTTCTCGGTTGTTCAGATAATATTGATGATGTCTTCATGAGAAGTGACCTGCAGCTTCCTTCCTTACTCTCTCCCTTCCCTCCTTGTAACCACCCTTCTAATGAGGGAGGCATTCTGTTGTCTGTCAATTGGTGCTCTTTTCGCTATGCAGATTCATCCCGTTCTGCATTTGTTTTCCAGGCACCGATTGCTTCTCTTTTGGCACTGATTTTATGGTCTGCTTATGAAGTCCTCCAGCTGTTAAGAGACCAGCCTGGCCAACATGGCGAAACCCCATCTCTACTAAAAATACAAAAATTAGCCAGGTTTTGTGACACATGCTTTTAATCCCAGCTACTTGGGAGGCCAAGGCAGGAGAATCGCTTGAACCCAAGAGGTGGAGGGTGCAGTTAGTTGAGATAGTGCCACTGCCCTCCAGCCTGGGCAACACAGCAAGACCCTGTCTCAAAATAAAATAAGATAAAATAAAATTTAATTTCTTCCAGTTAGCAGAATTCAAAGACTATAATGGGAGGAGATCTGAATCTGAACCTGGGAAATACTTGCTGCTGGCTTGCCTAGTAGCTGTGAGCCAGACTTACTCACCAGGGAATTCCCAGAGAGGAAGCTGTGCTGCTGAGAGGTGACAACGTGCTGGCAGCCCTCGCTGGCTCTGGGTGCCTCCTCGGCCTTGGCGTCCACTCTTTCCATGCTTGAGGAGCCCTTCAGCCTGCTGCTGCACTGTGGGAGACCCTCTCTGGGCTGGCCAATGCTGGAGCCAGCTCCCTCTGCTTGCACTGAGGTGTGGAGGGAGAGGCGCCGGCAGGAACTGAGGGGCTGCATGCAGGGCTTGCAGGCCAGCGTGAATTCCGGGTAGGTGTGGGTTCGGCGGGCCCTGCACTTGGAACTGCCGGCCAGTGCCTCCGCCCCAGGCAGTGAGACGCTTAGCACTTGAGCCAGCAGCTGCCGAGGGTGCGCCAGGTCTCCTAGCACTGCCAGCCTTCCGCACAGTGTTTGAATTCTCAGGGGCCTCAGCCGCCTCCCCGTGGGGCAGGGCTTGGGACCTGCTGACCACCATGCCCAAGACCGCCCCCCCCCCACCCCCGTGGGCTTCCTTGCGACCCTAGCCTCCCCGAGGGGCATTGCCCCCTGCTCTGTGGTGCCAGAGCCCATGACTACCCAAGGGCTGAGGAGTGCAGGCGCACTTTGTGGGACTGGTAGGCAACTCCGCCTGTGGCCCCAGGGTTGGGGTCCACTAGGCGAAGCCAGCTGGGCTCCTGAGTTGGTTGGGGACTTGGAGAACTTTTATGTTTAGCTGGAGGATTGTATATGGACCAATCAGCACTCTGTGTCTGGCTCGCGATTCCTGGATGCACTAGTCAGCACTCTGTATCTAGCTAATCTGGTGGGGACTTGGAGAACTTTCATATCTACTTGGAGGATCGCAAATGCACCAATGAGCACTTTGTGTCTAGCTCAAGGTTTGTAAATGCACCGATCAACACTCTCTGTCTAGCTCAAGGTTTGTAAACGCACCAATCAGCACCCTGTATCTAGCTCAAGGTTTGTAAACGCACCTATCAGCCCCCTGTCAAAACAGACCAATCAGCTCTCTGTAAAATGCCCCCTGTCAAAACAGACCAATCAGCTCTCTGTAAAATGGAACAATCAGCAGGATGTGGGTGGGGTCAGATAAGGGAATAAAAGCAGGCTGCCGGAGCCAGCAGTGGCAACCTGCTAGGGTCGCCTTCCACGCTGTGGAAGCTTTGTTCTCACTCTTTGCAACAAATCTTGCTGCTACTGACTCTTTGGGTCTGTGCCACGTTTATGAGCTGTAACACTCACTGCGAAGGTCTGCAGCTTCACTCCTGAAGCCAGCGAGACCACGAACCCACCAGAAGGAAGAAACTCTGGACACATCTGAACATCTGAAGGAACAAACTGTAGATACACCATCTTTAAGAGCTGTAACACTCACTGTGAGGGTCCGCAGCTTCATTCTGGAAGTCAGTGAGACCAAAACCTCACTCCGGACACCCTGCCTCCACCTATGGGCACTCCTCTTTTTTCTGCTCTGTTGGTACCTGTTATAGGACAGCTGGTGTGATTTGGGGACATCTGAAACTGTTGAAGTGACATGCTCCCACAGAGCAGCTGGTGGCTATAAGCGTCATCGGTGGTGGAGGCAGGAAGCATAATAAATATATCAAAGATACAAGGAAGGAAACCTAGCAGATCAACATTGAGAAATAGGGATAGGATGGGGAAAAATGAAATTTAGAGGACACAGAAGACAGCCTTCTAATTTCATGTGAAAAAATAGGAAATAAATGATGGAGTAGGGACTGGGGAGAGGAACAGGATATGCACATCTGTGCCCATTCACTGTGTTCATAACACTTAAGAGTCCAAGTCTGCCACAGCCCTCTCAGGAGGTGGGCTTGTGCACGTAGTGGCACAGCTTTAAAATAGGGCTCTCCTCTAATTCCTGATTAGCAGCAAAACATTAATCAAGTGTGATTTTATGTGCCCGCCTTTCTCCTACAGGATCGTATACTAACCTGTGCAAACATCCCCCAAAATCCATCAGCCCTGCATAATGCCTCTGAACTTCTCTTTTTTTCTTCTTCCATTTTTTTGGTACCCTGTACCCCTGTGTACTATGTTTACCTTGGAGGCCAGGTTAAGTAAAAAAATAACTAGGCCAGGAGTGGTGGCTCACACCTGTAATCCCCGCACGTTAGGAGGCTGAGGTGGGCGGATCATGAGGTCAGGAGATTGAAACCATCCTGGCTAACACAGTGAAACCCCGTCTCTACTAAAAATACAAAAAAGTTAGCCAGGTGTGGCGGTGTGCACCTGTCGTCTCAGCTGCTGGGAACACTGAGGCAGGAGACGAACATGTACCCGGGAGGCGGAGCTTGCAAGGGAAAGATCGCGCCACTGTATTCCAGCCTGGGTGACGAGTACTCTGTCTCAAAAAAAAAAAAAAAAAAAAAAAAAAAAGGACTGCAAATGAACCTAATACATATGCTAGCTCTATATATAACTATAGTGAAATACATTAAAAACAAACGTGTAATATAGCAATAAATATGCATTAACATGTTAAACAAGATCTGATGTGCATAATTTCCATTATATTGAAATAGGATAAGCATATTTCGAGGTATCTGGACCAATAGCAATGTGTCCAGAATTGGTGGGTTCTTTGTTTCACTGACTTCAAGAATGAACCCACACACCCTTGCGGTGCGTGTTACAATTCTTAAAGATGGGGTGTCCGGACAGACATTCAGATGTGTCTGGAGCTTCTTTCTTCTGGTGGGTTGGTGTTCTCACTGTCAGGAGTGAAGCTGCAGACCTTCCTGGTGAGTGCTATAGGTCTTAAAAGCAACGCGTCTGGAGTTGTTTGTTCTTCCCGGGGGGTTCGTAGTCTCGCTGGCTTCAGGAGTGAAGCTGCGGACCTTCACAGTGAGTGTTACACCTCATAAAGGCAGCGTGTACCCAAAAAGTAAGCAGCAGCAAGATTTATTACAAAAAGCAAAAGAACATAGCTTCTCCAGTATGAGGCAGGGGCCCCCCACCCCCACCAGCAGGTTACCTGGCTGGCTCCGGCAGCCTGCTTTTATTCCCTTATCAGGCCCCACCCACATCTTGCTGATTGGTCCATTTTACAGAGAGCTGATTGGTCTGCTTTGCAGAGAGCTGATTGGACCATTTTGACAGAGTGCTGCCTGGTGCCTTTACAATCCTTGAGCTAGACACAGAGTCACAGAATGCTAGTTAGCTAGATACAGAGTTAGGTAGATACAGAGTACCAGTTTGTATATTCACAAACCCTGAGCTAGACACAGAGGGCTGATTGGTGTATTTACAAACCCCGAGCTAGACACAGAACGCTGATTGGTGCACATACAATCCTCTGGCTGGATACAAAAGTTCTCCAAGTCCCCATCCAGTTCAGGAGCCCAGCTGGCTTCACTCAGTGGATCGTGCACCGGGGCTGCAGGCAGAGCTGCTTTCCAGTCCCCAGCCATGCCTGCACTCCTCAGCCCTTGGGCTGTCGACGGGACCGGGCGCCATGTAGCAGGGGACTGCGCCCCTTGGGGAGGCTCAGGCCTCACTGCAGCCCACTGCCGGGGAAGGAGCTCAGACATGGTGGGCTGCAGGTCCCGAGCCCTGCCCCGTGAGGAAGCAGCTAAGGACGAGCAAGAATTTGAGTGCAGCGCTGGCGGGCCGGCACTGCTGGGGGACCCTGGGCAACCTCCACAGCTGCTGGCCCGGGTGCTAAGCCACTCACTGCCCTGGGCCGGCACCACCGGCTGGCCGCTCCGTGTGCGGGGCTCCTCCGGCCCGCGCCCGCGACCGCTGGAACTCACACCGGCCCCTGGAGCGCAGCCCTGGTTCCCGCCCAGGCCTCTCCCTTCACACCTCCCCGCAAACAGAGGGAGAAGGCTCTGGCCTCAGCCAGCCCAGAGAGGGGTTCCCACGGTGCCCTGGCGGGCTGAGGGGCTCCTCAAGTGCGGCCAGAGGCCGAGGAGGGGCCAAGAGTGAGGGCTGCTAGCACATTGTCACCTCTCAGTAATATGGTATAAAAATATCTGTGATTTCCATTGGTGACAAAGTAACAGGTACCATTGATTCCACTATAGTTTTTTTGCTTATTCATAGTTAAATAACATGCTAAACTTCAGTTAGTTGTTAGTAAAAATAAAAATTTACATAACCTCCAATCAAATTCATAGACCTCCTGTATTTATCCATGGACCTTGGGTTAAGAGTTAAGAATCTCTGCCCTAGGAGGTCCCTGAGGTAGAAAAATTAGGTGGCCAGCCGATCCATCCTTAAATTGGTACAATGTGCTCTGGTTCTGGGTTTTTTCTCTAGAGTTAATGGATCTCTGAGAATATGGAAAAATTTCGATGATACCTGGAAGCTTAATGTTTTGTGAGCATGTGCTGGGTAATCAATGCCGAAGGATATCACCAGAATCACCTGGACTAAAGTTCGCAATCCACAGACTTTTCCAACTGACCTGCTTCCCCAGTGACCCATAATCTTGGCCCTAGAAGAGGCCCCTACAGGATAACTGTGGGCCGATGTAATTCTTACGTGTACATCAAAATGGCCCCATGGTGGCTACAATCACAGCCTCCAAGCCACAGAAATATTTATTCACATATCGAATTGTTTCCTTCAAGATGAAATGAAATTGATTTTGTTTGCTACCTATTGAGATGATTACCTCTACACCAGTGTTCCTTTGTGAATATCAGGACAAGGTAACCCACATGATATTAGACATGAAGCCACAAATTCTCATGGTTGCGGAAATGATTAATGATGATTCTTTCACCTGAAGTGCAGAGGTACTGCCAGAACCAGTGACCTGCGTCCTGCCCAGGACATCAGACACTTCCTATTGTTGGAGTACAAACTTTTGTAGTCTTCTCTTGTTTTCCTGTTCTCTTGCCTTAGCAACTTACTGCTCTGCCCAATATATAATTTTGCTATGTGCTTCAATGCAAAGAAAATGATAAGTATGAATATTCTGGACTCTCCTTGTATGGATCTGACATGGTACACTCAGGAGGAAATAAGATTATTGGAGGGTTCACATAGGTTGTGTGACTGTGTGTGTGGGCTGTTGTAGAGGAGACAGAAGCTTTGGACATATGTTTGGACGTGATCATCTTTTTGGCCACTTTCAACTATAAAAGTCATGATTCAGTGATTTTGTGAAATGCTATGAACTGCTATGGTAAAAGGTGCCATGGACACAAAGAGCATTATTATTAGCTTCATTTTTTGAAGTGATGTTACAATCTTTGTTCATTTTCAGTTTTATTATTCATTTGAGCTTACTGAATTTTCTCACCAGCTCTTCTTTTGTATTATCACAATATCTAACAGCTTTAATCAGCCAATTTGTCTTCACAAAAATTACATGCATGGCTATCCCTATTCATAGCACTGTTTTGTTTTTTAAGTCTCCATTCGGCCATAGCCTCCCTTTCAAAGTAATACCTCATATGTATATTCAATCCTACTGTTTTGATTTTGCCAAAAGTCCCTTTATCTGTTTTTCACAAGCAGAACCTGCTTTAATATTCATTGTCTGAGAGTACGTTAATCACTCCATATTCATGTGGAACTCATAGGTAGCTCCAATATCAGCTTCAAAGTGAACCAGCATTACTTAATGGAGTCTTTAAATAGATTGTTAGAAGCAATTTTATTCCCTTGTGCTATTTAGTTTCATGCTCCTATTTTATCAAGAATATTTCATTTTACCTGGCCTTGTCAGACTTTATTAGAGAGGGAGTGCATTAATAAGTTAAAAGTCTTCGTCAATATGAGAATCTTATATGAAGCTTCATGTTTTGCCTACCTTGCAATTATCTGGAATACTGGGCATATATTTGGTTTTAAATTGGTTACATTGCTTTTTTGTTGGTCAGACCTTCAGCTCTATTGTTGCAAAGCTCAAATTCTCTGGACTTCTAATGAGTCATCTTAAGAGAATTTATAGTACGTATTTCTCACCTTGAATTGGTATTTTAGATTTTGATTTGGGAAATGATAGTGCTTGTACAAATTTCTAAGCCACTTTGACCGTGATCTCTACAGTGCTACAGAGTAGTTGGTTGGGGCCTTATAAATTAGAGAGAGCAGGTCTGTTGTCACGTTTTGCCTCCAAAAGTAAAAATGCAAGCTGACCAATGAATGCTTTTTTTGTTTTTTTAAAAAATCAGTCCCAGGTTGGTCAAAGGAATGCTGAAGGTACAGATATTTTGGAGGGGTTTCATTTTTAAATGCAGTTTGTTTGAAAAGGATCAGTATGTAGTACCCTGCCCCTGAAATCTTTTACTTAGCTTTTTCTCTTTGATCAGTTAAAATCAGAGGACTTGCCCTTTGTCTCACTCTATGATATTTTATCAAGAACTACCCTCAAATTACAGCACGTGTTGAGATTCTGTTCCTGGGTCTACTTCTCATAGAAATTCTGCTTAACATTATTCAACTTCAATTTATGTACATGAAAAATTAGATTTCAAATGCCGATCTTTGGATTATTGAATTACTTTGGGTACACATCTAAAGCAAATAAGAAACAGCCAAAAGTTAAAATGAAATAATTTTGTTACTACTCACTGTTTAGTGTCATGTTTCTTTGCTTTTTCCATGATCATGAATAATTTTTTTGAGATGGAGTCACACTCCGTCGCCCAGACTGGAGTGCAGTGGCACAGTCTCGGCTCACGGCAAGCTCCGCCTCCCGGCAAGCTCCACCTCCTGGGTTCACACCATTCTCCTGCCTCAGCCTCCCGAGTAGCTGGGACTACAGGAGCCCGCAACCATGCCCGGCTAATTTTTTTGTATTTATAGTAGAGACCGGGTTTCACAATGTTAGCCAGGACGATCTCCATCTCCTGACCTCACGATCCTCCCGCCTCAGCCTCCCAAAGTGCTGGGATTACAGGTGTGAGCCACCACGCCTGGCCGATCATGAATAATTTATGTCTATTTGTGTGTCAATATTACAGAGGATAGATATTTTAGAGATAAGAGAGTACGATAATTTAATTATGAATATTAATCTGAGAATGACTATTTAATTCCTTAGATTTTCAGTTTTCCTATTTAAGCACAGGAACAAAGACACAAAGACAGGCATATTTAGTTCTAAGAATAGCTGTGTTTCCCTGAATTTGCCTTTAACTAATTGCTAGCAAATCAAATGATATTTTTAGTACCTGGAGGTGGGATGTGGAGGTGGTATGCTGTTTAAAAAAATATTTTAATGAATTTAACAAATAACCCCCAATACATCTCTTTTATAAGTTTGGATTTTAAATAATGGGTTTTGATAGAAGAATTATTGAAGTTTTATAAATGATGTCATATTTTACATGCTCCAGGGGTGCACTCTTATTAAAATTCAACCTTATATTGAGCATTTCTATAAATACGTTTTCTGATTCATTTCATAATTTGTATTTTTGATAAATTCAATTTTATAAATCAGTTTTCTTAAAGTAGGGCACAGCTGGATTACTCTTCTTTTTCCTACAGATGCATAGTGTAGGGTAATTAGTTAATCTCTACAGTGTCCTGAAAAGATGAATAAATCATGGAGTGCTATTCCTATCAATCTCCTCTCTCACCTTTTCTCCTCCTCACTCTCAGGTGGATATGTAGTGGTTGAATAGATGTCAAAGAAATGGTTACTGGCTAATTTACTCTTATCTCAAGGCTTACCAGTGCTCTCTTGGAGAAACATTTTATTTTATGAAAAGAAAATAAATAAAATAACTCAAGTAGAAGTAAAAGAAAACACAGAAAATAGGAGCTTGAAATTTGCAAATGTATTACAGATAAAAGAATTAACAGAGGAAAAACTAAACCTTGAATTTTATGTAATTATTGAATTTGTTTTAAAGCCTAGAGTGCAGTAGGGAGAACAAAGATATAACTTACACTCTTCCATCTCTGGTACACCTCCTCTTCAGGCATGAAGAAATTCTGTATCATCTCTGATGTGTTCTAGAAAACTCTTAAAATGCTCTAGGTTCTGATGTTTAGTCTTAGCTCTCCCTGAACCCTTTGTACCTGAGCTACCAGCACACATAGGCCACACACACACACACACACACACAGACACACACACACACTTTTTTTTTTTTTGACTGTTATTTCTTACTTGGGCTTTTTTTGGGGGGGTAGGTGGTGTTCACTTTCTCCATTGTACAAATGAGGATACCACTGATGTCTGAGGCATTTTGTCTCTTCTGATTTTAAAATAAGATGTTTGAAGTTTCTGGAAATATTGCAGCTGAGATGAGGCTCTTTCTTTCCTTTCTGGCTGCTCGAAGCTTTGTGTGGGCTTAAAAGTGGCTCTTGAAGGAAATGGATGTTCCCTAGTGGGAAAAGGCATTAACTTTAAGAGCAAAAGTCAAAGAGCTGACCCTCTGTACCCTGGTTTCTGTCCTGCTTAATCTGTAGGTGTTATTAAAGACTGGGAAATCTGGATTTGGGGTCCTTACTTTTATAGACAGATCATCACCTGTTTCTACAATTTTCTCAGTTCTAAAAACCATGCATGGTTCCATCTAATACTCTGTCCAAGAAACTATTTAGACCATGCCCAGGTTTTGTAGCTTACTATTGTTCAGGGAAATAGACTTCTGTAGGTTGATATTGCCTACTTCCTTTAGGTTGTCATGTCTTCCGTTTACATCAGCTTATAGAAATGTTTCTGGACAAATGTATCAGTAAGGCTACTATCACTGAGGGAAAAAGCCACTAACAAAAAAATAAAAAATAAATTTGGACCCTAAAGGGTTAAAAAATTTGCCAATGGCACTGGAGTCTAGGGAATCACTTGGAAGCAGAAATCTTACGGATCTTGTTTCATTACTGGCTCAAAGTGGGGCCTAGGACAAGTTGCTTCTCCCCTTTTGGACCCGTATTCTGAGAAAACAGTGATTCTGGTCACTAGGGAAGCACCGAATATCCAATGCTGTTTTTATTTGTGTTTGATTTTTCAAAAAGAGCTTTGAATTAATTGAGAGGGAATCACATATAACTCATCCATTTAAAGTGTACAATTGTATAGTTTTTTTTTTTTTTTTTAGCATATTCACAGGGTTGCACAACCATCACCATAATCTAGTTTTAGCATATTTTCATCTCCCTTCAAGGAAACCCTGTACCCATTAGCAGTCAGTCCCCATTTATCTCTTGTGTCCTTCCTTCAGCCCTAAGCAACCCCTAATCTACTGTCTGTCTCTGTAAATTAGCTTATTCTGGACATGTACCCTAAGTATGTACCCTAAATAGAATCATACAATATATGGTGTTTGTGACTGGAGTCCTTCACTTTGTATAATGTTTTTAAGAGTCAAACATGTTGTAGTGAGTGTCAGTACTTCATTCCTTTTTATGGCTGATTAGTACTTTACTGGGCGGGTATACCACATTTTCTTTACCCATTTATCAGTTGACCAACATTTGGGTTCTTTTCATTTTTTGGCTATTTGTATTGGGATACAAATCCTTTATAACCTATATGATTTGCAAATATTTTCTTCTATTCTGTGGGTCATCTTTTAGTGTTCTTGATGGTCTCATTTGTAACACAAAAGTTTTTAATTTTGATGTAGTCCAATGTCCAGTGTTTTCTTTTTTTTTTTGAGATGAAGTCTCACTCTGTCACCAGACTGGAGTGCAGTGGCGTGATCTCGGCTCACTGCAACTTTTGCCTCTCGGGTTCAAGTGATTCCCCTGCCTCAGCCTCCCAAGTAGTTGGGACTACAGGCATGTGCCACCATGCTTGGCTAATTTTTTTTTTTTTTTTTTTTGAGAGGGAGTCTCGCTCTGTCACCCAGGCTGGAGTGCAGTGGTGCGATCTCAGCTCACTGCAAGCTCCACCTCCAGGGTTCATGCCATTCTCCTCCCTCAGCCTCCCGAGTAGCTGGGACTACAGGCGCCCACCACCACGTCAGGCTAATTTTTTGTATTTTTAGTAGAAATGGGGTTTCACTGTGTTAGCCAGGATGGTCTTATCTCCCGACCTCGTGATCTGCCCCCCTCGGCCTCCCAAAGTGTTGGGATTACAGGTGTGAACCACTGCACCAGGCCAATTTTTTGTATTTTTAGTAGAGCTGGGGTTTCACCATGTTGGCAAGGATGGTCTTGATATCCTGACCCCATGATCCGCCCAGCTCGGCCTCCCAGAGTGCTGGGATTACAAGCATGAGCCACCATGCCCAGCCCCAGTGTTTTCTTTTGTCACCCATCTTTCGGTGCCAGATCCAGGAAACCACTGTGTAACCCAAGGTTACAAAGACTTATTCCTTATGTTTTCTTATGAGAGTTTTATAGTTTTAGCTCTATGATTGTTTGTTTATCTCTTTTCATTTTAGAGTTCATCCAAACGCTGAATACCTTTAAAAAAAACGGTCACAGTGATTCAATTCCTAGTAGCTCCAAATAATGGAAAAGCTGGCAAGAATTGAGGCATGTGTTGAATATTTTATTTCAGGCAGTTGTATCTTGATTCCATGCTTCCATCCATATTTCCTTGGCTATAATGAGTTTTAACTTTAATTTGTTCTGCCCACATTGCTGGACAATTTAAGAAATAGTTTTCTTAGTAAAGTCTGAAATTGATAGCTATTATATTTTTCTATGAAATGTTTTGCTCTTTATGTGTTGCCTACACTCCAGTCTATCATCTTCTAAAATCACTTTTCATTTTTTCTTTCACATGATTTTAAAATGTGCTTTTTTTCAATCTTTTTTTAAATTTCTCACTTTTATTATTATGTCCTGGGAGATTTTTTTAAAACCCTTCATTTTTTGACAGAGCTTTTTTTTTTTTTCCAAAAAAAGATAATATTTTGCTTAATTATCTTGCAGTATCTACAGCCCTTAATATGTGGTGAGAATTTAATATACATTAAACAGCAAAAGATTTATGCTTGACCTTTTCAGATGGATATCAATTGTATTAGATTTCCTAATTAGCCATTGGTCTAACCTCACTGGTGCTTCAAAATTTAGAAATTGGCCCCCTCAACATGTAAAGCTCTAGTGTTAATCTAAATAAGAGAATAACAAGAATGTGAACTTGTGAAGACTTTTAGTGATGGTAATGGCCAGGCTTCATAGTATTAGCCATCGCTTGCAAAACCTTGACCTCCATGTTTCTTACTAGATATGGTCACACATGTTATTATGGGAGCCCTCGGCTTCTCCCCTTCACCTCTAGGAAAGCAATTATTTCTATTGTACTTAGAAAAACCGTATCCCAGGTAGTGGTTGTCTTCCTGCTTCCCAGGAAATAATCTGCTGGAATTCAAAATACAATTACCACGCTTGACCACTTTCCTATATCCTGGAGCTGACCATTATTAATGGCATCCAATTATTCATAGCAATCAAACAGCTGACCTTGCTAAACAGATCACAGCAGTGGGTATCTGACAGTCAGTCTGCTGACCGGGCATAATAGAAGGAGACAATGTCATATCCTGGTCCATCTTTAGCGAAAACAACACATCACTTGCAGACTTACTGGAATGCTATAATGACTTGATTGCTAGATTTAGCCTGTCATTATTTTAAAAGCATGTGTTTATATATGCTGGCAGGAACAGGAAAAAGAAGTTGGTTTAGGTAAGCCTGGTGTCTGGGAATGTCTTTGGCTTGCGCTGTATCACTGCAGATTAACAGAGTGACCTTTGGTTAATCGTTCAGGTTTCCAAGCTTGAATTTGGTCAACTCTAAAATGAGGGCATTTTGCCTACTTTCAAGGGTGGGCATGAGAGTTAAATGATATAATCACGATGAAACAATGAGGTAAGCAGCAGTTGCTCCATCACTGTCAGTTTCCTGTCCATTGAGTCAATCTGCACCTTGGCTCCAGCAGAGATAAAAGGAATAACATACAGGTTTTTTTGTTCCTCCCCAAGGTGCAGGATAGGTTTTGACTCCCACATGAATGCTGCTTTTTCGTTCTGCTTTTTCCACAAGCCCACAGGTCAAAGGTTTTTCTTTATTGTGCTGTGGCATTAAAGTGTGATGTTTGTTTGCAGTGAAGGATCTTAAGCATAAAAACTGACATAAATTTCCAGGTGGTTGGCTTTTGACCCTTCCGTTTCCTTGACTCTATTTTCCCTTTGAGTTGGCATGATCTATAACAGCTCTGCTCCAACTGCAGAAAGGAGCATACTGTTTACCTTTGAAAGTATATTAATTCTCTCATGCCATCAGGAGAGGGGTTTTCACAAGGAACTAACTTTATTTGAATTTGAAGCCAAGCAATTTGAAGGGGATGTAAAATGCACACAGATAATATTCACTAGAGTGTCACTGACAGGTCTAATTCAAAGTGACCACATAAAAACTCCTTTATTAGTCCTTTCTTCTTGTCACTATGAGATATGCTCTAGTGTCACTTGCATCCCAAGTTTAAAAATCCATACTTTTATAAGTTTGCTAGATTGAAATGAAGATGATATATTTTCTTTAGAATTTCTTATCTGCATTGCTTACCAGTGGTGAATATGCAGTGCATTTAACTTGCCATGAAACTTATGAAGCATCAGGCAGAACTTACTAAGGGAAATGGGAACTTAATTTTAAAGAAGGTGGCTGAGAGTGTCTGATTAGCCCTGAGGTCAATTGGGAACTTCCTGCTGACCTGTGAAACAGCCTGTAATTCTGCACTCCTGGTGGGCCATATGGCTATACAAATAGGTGAAGGGGGGAACAGAGGGACCTTGTGGTGGCTTAGGGCTCTGGTATATTCAGTCTGTAGGTAGGGCAATTTAGAAAGTGGCCCCGTCTGCTTTGTAGGTAGTAAAATGCCATAGCGGCTAAGGGAATAGACTTAAATCCTGACACACCGAGTTTTTCTTTTTCTTTTTGAGACGGAGTCTCGCTCTGTCGCCCGTACTGGAGTGCAGTGGCTCGATCTTGGCTCACTGTAAGCTCCACCTCACTGGTTCACGCCATTCTCCTGCCTCAGCCTCTCGAGTAGCTGGGACTACAGGCGCCCACCACCACGCCCAGCTAATTTTTTGTATTTTTAGTAAAGAAGGGGTTTCTCTGTGTTAGCCAGGATGGTCTTGATCTCCTGACCTCGTGATCCACCCGCCTCGGCCTCCCAAAGTGCTGGGATTACAGACGTCAGCCACTGTGCCAGGCTGACAGACCTAGTTTTAAATGCTAGCTTTTCACTTTTATCACTACGGTTTTCTTATCTGAGAAACAGCAGTAACTGTCAAGGCTCTTGAAGGCCTGGATGAGATCATACATGCCCTAGTATTCTCTTGCTACATGCAGTGCACTGAATAGTGCCCCCCAAAAGATATATCCAGGTATAAATCCCCAGAACCTGTGAATATGATCTCATTTGCAAAAATGGTCTTTGCAGGTGTAATGAAGAATCTTGAGGTCATCCTGGATTACCAAAGTGGGCCCTAAATCCAGTGGCAAGTGTCCTTATAAGAGGCAGAAGACACAGACAGAGTGGAGACCAGGTGAAGACAAAAGAAGAGGCTGGAGTGATACAGTCATCAGGTAAGGAAAACCGACAACTATCAGGAGCCAGAAGAGGCAAGAAATGGAATCTCTTCTAGAGGATCTGGAGGAGTATAGTTCTGTGAACACCTTGATTTCAGACTTCTGATCTCCAATACTGTGGGATAAAATTCTGATGCTTAAAATCACTTTTGGCCGGGCACGGTGGCTCACGCCTGTAATCCCAGCACTCTGGGAGGCCAAGTTGGGTGGATCATGAGGTCAAGAGATTGAGACCATCCTGGCCAACATGGTGAAACCCTGTCTCTACTAAAAATACAAAAATTAGCTGGGCATGTTGGCTTGTGCCTGTAATCCCAGCTACTTGGGAGGCTGAGGCAGGATAATTGCTTGAACCTAGGAGGCAGAGGTTGCAGTGAGTCGAGATCTCACCACTGAACTCCAGCCTGGCAACAGAGCAAGACTCCCTCTCAAAAAAAAAAAAAAAAAAAAAAAAAAAAAAAAAAAAAATTGGGTTAAAAAAAAACCCAAAACCCTCTCCAAAAAAAAAAAAAAAAAAAAAAAAAAAAATTGGGATTCAAATGACACTCTAACATCTCTCATAATGACAAGGACATAAGACTAATAAAGGAGTTTTTATGTGGTCACTTTGAATCAGATGTGTCAATGACAGACTGGTAAATATAAACTGTGTGCGTTTCCCCATCCTCCTTCAAATTGCTTGGCTTAAAATTCAAATGTTAGTTCCTTGTGAAACTCTCCCCTCTCCTGGCATGAGAGAATTAATGTATTTCTGAAAGTAAACAATTTGCTCCTTTCTGCAGACACAGACAAATAGAAAACAAATCCTCACTGCTGGATTAAATGCTATGATGAAATCTAGTTGGTTTCCGACAAAGAACAGAAGGATTACTTAAATGGTAGAATCAGTGTGGTGGGCTCCTGGCAAAGATGGGAACAGGGACAGAAGTAGAGACATTGATTTTAAGCAAATGACTAAGCGTGGAGAACAGAGGCAGAAGTCTTAGAGAAAAATGAGTATTTTTGTAGAGGACTTTGGTTAAAGCAAAGTGTTGACTTTAAAATTTGACATTGGGCTGGGTGCAGTGGCTCATGCCTATAATCCCAGCACTTTGGGAGGCCCAGGCTGGCAGATCACGAGGTCAGGAGATCGAGACCATCCTGGCTAACACAGAGAAACTCTATCTCTACTAAAAATACAAAAAATTAGCTGGGCGTGGTGGCGGGCGCCTGTAGTCCCAGCTACTTGGGAGGCTGAGGCAGAATGGTGTGAACCTGGGAGGCGGAGCTTGCAGTGAGCTGAGATTGAGCCACTGCACTCCAGCCAGGGCGACAAAGCAAGACTCTGTGTCAAAAAAAAAAAAAAAAAAAAAAAATCACATTGCCATCAGGCATGAGAAGCAGAAGACTTTTGCTGGTTGGAATATTGTTCTGTGTATGGCACAACAAGGGAACTTCCTGGGTGTTCTAGGCAAGGGATGGACAAACTTTGACCCTAAAGAGCCAGGTGGTAAAGAGCTTGTGGGCTATATGGTACCTTACAACTTCCTGACTTCACATTATAGCATGAAAGCAGTGATAGACAATATGTAAACAAATGAGTCTGACAGAATTCCAAACTTTATTTATTGGACACTGAAATCTGAATTTCATATAGTTTCCACATGTCTTGATACATATTTTTTGTCAACCATTTAGAACTATAACCATTTTTAGCTTGAAAGTTATACTGGAACAGGCAGTGAGATGTATGTGGCCCTTTCACAGTTTGCCAAGCCCTGTTATATAGAGTGCAGCTTCTGTTCCTACAAGGAAATGAGCAACCTTTTATGTCTAGATATTCTTCTGTAAGCAGCAACAAGCAGGCAGAGTGGAGAGTTATATAGGGAAGAGAAGTTTCCTTGGGGGAAGCAGTGTGATATCTGCAGAATTCTCAGCTCCCTCTGGCCCAATAATCATGGGGCCGAGCTTGATTAAAAAATACTTTTTTTCTTCATGAATCAACATTTAATGATAATGTTTCTACTTGATGTTTCAGTGACAAAAGTGCAAATTATGCATGAAATTGACGTACATTATTCCATAATAAAGTAATCTGGTAGAAAAATGCATTAGGTATTTATAATGACAACAAGCCATTTATAACTATTAGGACATTTTGAAAAGGAGAACCATATCCCTGAAAACATGAATGACTTGAAATTGGAGCTATTTAGTTGTGACCAGGGAGATGGAGCATTGTGTTCCAGCACTGCCCAGTTGCCTTTATGGTCATAGATTTTAAAATGATGAAAGATAGTTCTTCGTATTTCTTGCTCTGTGACATCATTTTCTGAATGATAATAAATAGTGCATTCCTCTACTGCATTTGCGACCTTCACCACACTTTGGGGCTCTGGAAATATGCTGATAAACAAATGGTTATGAATTTGAATGTGAATTTGTCAAATACTCTGTGGATTTAAGTATCTTATTATTCAGACCTTGTGGGTACTCCACAAATTATTAAGCTTAAGTTATGCCTTCTCAATTCTGAAGTATCTGCCTTCTACCTGCTTTTAAAACTTCACATTTTATACACACTGATTCCATATCAGTTTCCACAAAAGCACATCCTTTTGTCAATAAGCTTTTGTAGGTTTAACATTAAATGTCAACGTAAGTGAAGCTGCTCTGTACAGATCATAGATTTTTAGAGCTTAAGGTAACCTCAGAGATGACCTAGCCCAACTTCCTCATTTCACACCTGAAGGAAATAACAGCGAAGTGACTTTGTAATTCATTAGTTTCACCATTGGCTATAGGTGGTTTCTATTTCACCCTATACTGAAACTTAGTCCTCCACTATACAGTCTGAAATACTTGGTCAGCAGTTCGTAAGAGAGACATATTATTCTCAGCATCTCTTCTATAGCCTCTCTTTTTCTAATAAATATATCTGAGAGATGAGGAAATCACAACCGGGTTGGATTAGGAATTTCTTTTCATTTAGCCTATGGCTTTGAATCTTGATACTAGAAACTATTCCATTAATATTGTTACTTTTAAAAAAACATTTTTAAATTCAATTTTTAGATTTGGAGGTACACGTATGTGTTTATTCCATGGGTATATTGCATACTGTTGGGGATTGGGATATTACTTTATTAAAAGAGTAAATTGGGCATGGTGCTGTGGCTCAAGCCTGTAATCCCAATACTTTGGGAGGCCGAGGTGGGCAGATCATGAGATCAGGAGATGGAGACATCCTGGATAACATGGTGAAACCCTGTCTCTACTAAAAATACAAAAAATTAGCCTGGCGTGATGGCAGGTACCTGTAGTCCCAGCTACTCAGGAGGCTGAGGCAGGAGAATGGCATGAACCTGAGAGGTGGAGCTTGCAGTGAGCTGAGATCGTGCCACTACACTGCAGTCTGGGCGACAGTGAGACTCCGCCTCAAACAAACAAACAAACAAACAAAAAGTCTAGTGATGGGGTAGAGGTCAATGCGTACAGGAAGCAACAGTTAATATAAAGGCATCTAGTTGGGGCAACTGTGTCACACAGAGAATGATCAATATTTGTCTTTGGGCAGGCAGTAAAACTGTGTGAAACTGCAGAACTGATCTCTGAATTTGGGGCAGAATCCAATTTTTGGGAAGAACTCTAGCAAGACATATCCACATCTTCAGTGGGGTTTAGAGGGCTAGGAATGAGAATTTTCTAGAACTCATTCTAGGGGAGAGGAACCTAGAGAGAAACCCAGAAACCTTAGAATGGAAAAAAGGCAATGAGAAAGGGGAGGAAAAGCAGTTGAGTAATGAAACATTTAAGCTCACATTTCCTCTGGCCTTAGGGATTGCGTTCTCAATGAAGTCACTCACACAGATATGCAGAGCTAGCAAAGGCAGGGTTGAGGGCAGTGGCCTGGTCTGCCCTATCACTCCAGTGTGGATTATCCTTAACCATTGTGCATGAGCCCTGTCTGTTTCTTCACGGTCTGTTGAGTCTAGCAATGCTTACTTTCTCTCCAGAGATTTTCAATTTGGAAGGTTTTGTGATTCCGTGAAAACCAATTCTTCATGAAATCTGGAGATAACATTTTTTAACTGCTTTTATTGCAGAGGAAAGAATAGACAATAGCATTCCATTTCATAAATACCTATTACTAATATGGTAGAGCTATAGAAAATGAAATGGCCTCTTATGTATTTAAGTTTGCACTCATAGGGTTATCAGAGTATCAGCCAATGGGTTTTGCTTCAGCAATTCTTGGGTCAGCTTTCGATTATTAGCACTATTGCTATTTGTAAATACCTGAATCATAAAAGTATTTTAAAATATAATGTTTCCTTAAAACTCATTGAAAAACCCAGTCTCGGAGGTGGAAGTGATCTGGTCCTTTCTTGACTCACCTTTGCTCCTAGCAGATGAGCCTGCTCACCAGAGTGCTTTCTTTTGCTTGGTCTCAGTTCTGCTTTTGGGCAATTCCTCAAGATCATGAGCAGGATCTTGGGTCAGCTTCGTGCCCATCTTGCTGCTGTTTTTCCTGTTAAGCAGGATGCCCAGATGTGGATCTGGGTGAAGCTTCACATGCCTAACAATGGCATATCCTTATCGGTGCAATGATTTTATTTACATCCCCAAGGTGGGAACTCAATAATTCCATTCTATAGGATCTCAGCTGATCTAATTTCTGGGAGTGCTGCTTGCTGAGATGTAGTTACTTTGGGTGGGTTTTTGAACCCTGACTCATGTATAACTCTGGGCCTTTCTGACCTGTCATCTGAGGTTCCTTCCTGACTACCTGAAACCTACATTCTATTTTTTGATCTCTAATTCTATGCAAATTATGGGTGTGGAGCTTGATCTGCACAACTTACTTTCTTCACTTGTTTTCGACTTCTTTGCATTCTGTCGTGATCTTCAAACTTCTCTTACTTGTTCTACGAGTAAGAAGCCTCTTCTAGGCTTTGATTCAGTGCTGGTGTACTTATTGCTCCCAAATCATTTCCTAGCCTCTATATTGATGGCAATGTCTTGATTCCTTCACCCCTCCTGCCTTTTCTCTGGTTCTCCGGGCCCCTTCACAACCTCATCTCAATATCTTGATAACGAATACCTTTTCAATACCACTTGAACATCCAAAGCTATCCTCATTCTTTCCTATCTCAATTGAAGAGTAAATGTCAATGCCAGAAGCCTTCTACATTAAAATAAAAATAAGAACCAAACCAAACCGAACCATACATACTTAAGAAAAATTTAATAGCACCCCTACCATCATTGGATTAGTGAAAAAATAGGGTCATATACCTAGATAGCCTTATATGCATTTATGTCACAGCCTCACCAGGTTTATTTTGATAGATTGCTATCTACCTTAAATGGAAATACTTTCTGCAGAGCTCTATGTACAGCATGAAAAACTACCTTGAGTTGTATTCATAAATAATATTTGAAGTAGAAAAGAATTTGCCTTACCAGAAGCCTTCTTTACCTTGAAATGACTGATAAAATTTCCTTAAAATATTTCAATGATATGAAAAATATGCTAGGACGTTTGATTATTTATTGCTTTCGATATAACATGAACACAATGCCTTTCAGAGGATTTGAATTGTGATCATTTATCTTTTGATTTATTTGTTGGAAACATTTCCCTCACTGAGAGGCGTCTTTCATAAATTGTGGGAATATCACACAGTTTGTAAAATAACCTGGAAAAGGAAAAGAAAATAATAATTTAAAAACTCCATTTGATAACATAATAGTAGCTGAATTTTGTCTTCTGATGTAGGCTTTCTTAAGCCTATTGAGAGAGGCTTCTTTCAAAAATATTTTCTTTTTAATAAGAAGGAAAATTAACATAAACTTTATTTTTTAAATTATTGGAGCATAATTTAAGGCTCAGCATATAGTCTGTCTTGGTTAATATACCATCTGTATTTTAAAAGAATGGTATGCTACTGTTGGGAGTATTCTTTGAAAGTCAAATTATAGTTATTTTTCTATATGATTACTAATTTTCTATGTACTTGTTCTATCAATTACTGAGAGAGA
>NW_016803392.1:2676499-2683177 GCF_001698545.2 Rhinopithecus bieti
TCCTTCCTTCCCACAATATATAGTTGGGTCTTATATTTTTATACAGTCTGACATGTCTGCCTTTTAATTGTGTTGTTTGGACTATTTATATTTTAGGAGAACATTTATTTAAGATTGGAGGATTGTAGTTGCTTCTTCCTCAAGTGTTTGATGATATTTACCAGTGAATTTCAGTTTTGATTTTTCTCTTTTGTTTGTCCACCTTGTATTTCATTGATTTCTACATTTAGTTTTTTATTTTCTCCTTTCTACTTACTTTGAGTTTATTTTTCTCTTGTTTTACTAGCTTCTTAAAATGAACCTTAGATTATTAATTTTAACTTTGATTTTTCTCTAGTGTAAGCATCTCAAGATACATATTTTCCTTTAAGGGTTGCTTTAGTTGCAACGCACAAAATTTATTTTAAAATTAATTTATATTTTATGGTATTTTCTTTATATTAAAAGTAACATATAATTGTACATATTTATAGGGTTCATAGTGGTGTTTTGATATATATATAATGTATAGTGATTCGATCAGGGTAATTGGCGTATTCATTATCTCGATCATTTATGATTTATTTGTGTTGGGAACATGCAATATCTTCCTCCTAGCGATTTGAATTTATGAATTATTAACTTTGGTCATTCTACAGTGCTATAGAACACTATAACTTATTCCTTCTGTCTAGCTGTAATTTTGTATCCTCTAACAAATCTCTCCCTATAACCCCCTTATCTCTACGCTTCCCAGCCTCTAGTATCTTCTGTTCTACTTTTTATTTCTATGAGATCAACATTTTTTAGCCTTCACATATGAGTGAGAATATGCAGTGTTTAACTTTTGTTCTGGCTCATTTCACTTAATGTAATGTCCTCCAGTTTCAACCATGTTGCCGTGAATGACAGGATTTTTTTTAATGTCCGAATAGTATTCCATTGTGTGTGTATACCACGTTGTAAAAACTCATTTCTCTGTTGTTAGACACCTAGGTTGATTTCACATATTGGCTCTTGTGAACAGTGCTGCTACAAATGTGGGGATGCAGATGTGTCATCGAGACACTGATTTTCTATTCTTCGGATAAATGGCCAGCAGTGGTACTGCTGGATCTTATGGAAGTTCTATTGGCAGTTTTTTGAGGAGCCTCTGTGCTGTTCTCCATTGTAACCATACTACTTTACATTCCTACCGAGAGTGTGTAAGAGTTTTTGTTATTGTTTGTCTTTTTGATAATAGCCATCCTAACTGGGGTGAGATGATACCTTATTGTGGTTTTGATTTGCATTTTCCTGGTGATTAATGATATTGAGCATTTTTTTCATGTATTTGTTGGCTATTTGTATGTCTTTTTTTTTTTATTTTTTTTTTATTTTTTGGAGAAATGTCTGTTCATATTATTTACCCATTTAAAAATCAGATTGTTTTTTGCTGTTGAGATGTTTGCATTTCTTATGCATTCTGGATATTAATCACCAAGTTGATGGAGAGTTTGCAAATATTTTCTCCCATTCTGTAGGTTGCCTCTTCACTCTGATTGGTTCTTTTGCTGTGCAAAAACTTTTTAGTTTGATATAATCTCATTTGTTTGTTGTTGCTTTTGTTGCCTGTGACTTTTGGTCCTATTTATAAAATCTTTTCTCAGACCAATGTCTTGAAGCATTTCCCCTATGTTTTCTTCTGACAGTTTATAGTATGGGGTCTTAAGTTCAGGTCTTTGATCCATTTTGAGTTGATTTTTCTATAGGGAAAGAGGTGGGGGGTCTAGTTTCATTCTTTTGCAAGTATATATTTAGTTTTTTCAGAACCATTTATTGAAGAGACTGTCCTTTCCCCATTGTGTGTTCTTGATTCCTTTGGCAAAAATCAGTTGGCTATAGATTTAGGGACTAATTTCTGGCCACCCACGAAGTTTAATTTGTTGTATTTCCATTATTCAGGTAAAAATATTTCTATTTGCTTTTGTAATGTTTTCCTTTTACTCATGTTTCACTTAGAATTACATTGTTTAATTTTCAAATGTTTATGGATATTCCAGATATAATTTTGTTACTGATTTCTAATATAATTCTATTTTAGTTAGAAAATGTATTCTGTATTTTTTCAATCATTTGAAATTAAGGTATGTTTTCTGACCCAACATATGGTCTATCTTGTGCACATCAAAAGAATGCAATTGCTTTGAGTAGTGGTCTATAAAATTTCAATTAATTTCATTTAGTATTTTAAAATTGTTTAATAGTGCATTTCACATCATCAGGATCCTTTGATTTTTTTTAAAACTTTATGACATGCTCCTCTTTGTTTTTACAATTATTCCTTTTCTTGAAGCACTTTTGTCTAATTTTAAATATAATCAATCTGTTTATAAAAAGATGTCCATCTGCAAGTTAGAAAGAGAGCCCTCCCTGGAGACTGAGTTGGTCAGCACGTTTTTCTTGGACTTTACAGCCTCCAGAATTGTGAGAAATAAATGTCTGTTACCTTAGTTACCCAGTGTATGGTATCTGTAACAGCAATCTTAAGTGACTAAGACATACTTCTTTGTATATGATGTAAGACTCTTTGATATGGTGTGCCTGTGTCACCACCCAAATCTCCTCTTGAACTGTAGTTCCCATAATCCCCTTGTGTTGTGAGAGGGACCCAGTGGGAGGTAATTGAATCATGGGTAGTTACCTCCATGCTGTTCTTGTGATACAGAGTGAGTTCTCATGAGACCTGATAGTTTTATAAGTGGCATCCCTCTACACCCGGTCTTTGCTCTGCACTTCTCCTTGCTGCCACTATGTGAAGAAGGACATGTTTACTTCCCCTTCTGCCATGATTGTGAGTTTCCTGAGGCCTCACCAGCCATGCTGAACCATGAGTCAATTAAACCTCTTTCCTTTGTGAATTACCCAGTCTCGGGTGTGTCTTTATTAACAGCATGAGAATGGACTAATATACCCTTACACTGCAGTGATTCCATTTACTTCTTTCCTATAATTGCTCCTATAGTGGTCACATATTTACTTCTACATGTTTAAAACCCACAGTTCACTGCCATTGTTTTTGCTTTAAACAGTTTTCAAACAAATTTTTAAAATGAGAAAAGAGTTTAAAAATATTTTTTCACATATTTACCATTTTCAGTGCTCTTTATTCTGCACACTTTTTTTGTTTTATTTTATTTTTTTTGTAAAATACCAGTTAGTAAGTATTTTAGGCTTTGTGGGCAATACAGTCTGTGTCATAATGACTCATCTATGCTCATGTGAGTAAAATAAGCCATAGGCAATTTATAAACAATTGAGCATGGCTGAGTTTCAATAAAACTTTATTTGTAAATACCAAACTTCAAATTTCATATATTTTCACTAAACTTTGAAATTTACGTAATTTTCAAAATATTATTCTTTTGATTTTTCTAATTATTCCAATATGTTGAAACTATCTTACCCTATGGACCACATAAAAGATGGCTGGATTTGGTTTAGAGTTTATAATTTGCTGACTTCTGCTATAGATCCATGTTTATATCTGGTATTAAGCCACCATCCTGTAATAGTTCTTTAGTGTGGATCTACTAATGACAGTTTTTTGGTTGTTGTTTGTCTGAAAATCAACTTATTTCTCCCTCACTTTTGAACAATATTTTCACGGGCTATAGGATTCTAGGTTGACAGGTTTTTGTTTTTCAGCACTTAAAAAATGTTGTTCTGTTGTTTTCTGGTGAGTCATATCTCTGTGCTCTGTTTCCTGTGCCACAAAATGAAGTCTTTGGTTTCCACAGCTGCACCTTGGAAAGGTAGAATACTTTTGCAAATGCAAAATCACCTCATATGTTTCTCTTCTCTTATGAGCAGCCTACATTACCTATTGTCTAGTATCTAAAAACAGTTACTTTACATAGTTTGTTTAGTTATCTATTTATTTGTACCATGAGAATATATCCTACACCTGTGATTTTTGTCATGGACAGATCCAGAAATCTTTTGTATATGTTTAAAATATAAGTGGTGATTAGCTTATGTTGTATTTATACAAAGTCATACTTGAATCCCAATAAATGTTTAATATTTAAATTTCACTTTGTCTTTTCAGAACCTTTAAAAATGTAAGTCCTAGACCATTGGATTATGAGGCCATAGCAAAGGGTTACCTTAGGCCATGAAACTTGAGTGTTATAACATCAACCAGTCAACATTTATTGAGCATCACCTACGTACCAGATGCTGGTAGATCTCAGAATTGTTGCTCATGCAAGCTCAATATTATATAATAAATCTTGACATCCTAATACCACTTTTTGAAGAAAAGTTGAATAATGTCACAAAAACAAACAAGATTCCATAATTCTAAAGCATTGGGATCTGAACTCTCTACAAAAAATGAATTTTTTCTAAAATAATTACTGAGAACTGAATTTTAGTCCTAAATCTGTTCGAATGATACTACGCAGTTCACGTAACCCTTCTAGGCCTTAACTTTCCTTTTCCATAGCATGAAGCTGTTATGCTCAATGATCTTTAAAGTTCCCTTTCATTTCTAAAATTTGTGATTTTCTGTATGTCCTTGTGTGACTTGTACTTTCTTCTGCCTTATTCAATTAGGACATAAATAGAAAAGCGTAACATTTTTGAGATTCTGCATTCTGAAGGCGGTCTTGATTATTTAAAATAGGAAATGTTAGAGTGCACTTAAGTTGCAAAAAAATGATTTTCTAAACATAATAGCTAGTTACTTACATATATGCTTTTATGTGTCTTCTGAGTCATATCCACTCTCAGTAGCTGCTGACAAAACAAGATTTTACTGCTGAAAGAGCAGCAGATCTAATATTGCTGCAAAAGAGCAGGCTGAATTTTATTTTGCCTTGGGTCATCAATAAAATTTTAGTCATGCTCTGATCCTACACTCTTTATTGTTCCCCATGACATATCATAGGTAAAAGAAAGCTTTGCTTTTGCAGGAATTGCAAAACTTTAAATGAAGAACTGGAAAACACCTAAAAGGTCACACGTAAGTCTTAGAGAGCTTGGAAAACATTCTCCCGGACTTAGGGATACATGCAAATGGGTGTGTCTTTGTTGGGTAATGCTGACAGCTGTAACATATAGACCTACATATAAAATGGCTTGCAGCAATAAGAATTTGTTTCTTGTGCTTGTAGCTGTCTCTGGCAGGTGAGCATGTCAGCAGTGAGGTTTTCTTGTGGTCATTCAGGAATGCCCGTCGATGGAGGCTCTGTCATTATTCAGGGCCTTCAGCAGATGAGGACTGTGCCAATATAACACCTCGTTTCCATGGCTGCTGTAGTCATATCCATCCCACTGAATTAGAAGGGGAAAAGAGCATGGATAAATTTTTGAGATATTTTTATGGACCAGTCTTTAATCCTGTTGACTTCATCTATCTGAAAGCAAAATGGACACATCTTAGAACCAGGGAAAGAAGCCAAGTCTGTATGACTCCAGAACTCATGTTCTTAACTACTTTTTTACATTTTTTTGTGTAATCTTGAAGTATCTGTTCAACTCTGGAACTCTACAAAATAATCTCTTATTATAACTCAATCTTGAAATGAACTTACACTGATGGAGAGCAATTAAATTTTATTTGTATGTTTCCAATAATTTTCCTGATTTTTCCATAGAGACCCCATTTCTGTCTTTCCACTCAGCTCTAGAAACTAGATGTGAGAGCAGAGCTCCCACTTTGCTGACTTGGAGATCTATGCTTGCCCTGGGAAATGAAAGGAACGTGGATGGGCACACAATCCAAAATCATCAGCTGCTTCTTTCTTGGGGCCACAAGGTTCATATATGTCAAGGAAGAAGACTTTTAAAACTCTCTAAGTTAATCCATAGCCCTTTTATATGAAAAGGGTCTTTCACCTCTTTTTCTTCTGAATCAAAGAGGTTGACAAGATTTCTTTATTTACAATAGTATTTACTGGCCAATAACCTTAAGTTTTATGTAAAAATTCACTTTGCACAGGTGTCTGCTTTAAGGTAAAAAAATCTCAATAAGTGTTAGTGTTCAATTTTTAAGTCCCCAGAAGTATTTCTGTATTCTTCAATGTATGCAACTCAATTTCCAGATGTGCCCCTTGAGGCTGTTCTGCTTTTCGTTATTTTTCTGGGCAGCCATCTCATAATTCTGATCAACGGAACACATAATTTCAACTGTCCAGAGACTATACTACATTTATATGGTATTGCTAAGATGAAAGACACTTTACGTCTGCCAAAAAATTCAGGCAGACTTGCCAAATGTCTTGCTTCTTTTAAAAACATGTTCATCTGATATTGTTTGGGTATGTGTCTCCTCAAAATATCATTGTGAAATTTGATTCCCAATGTTGGAGATTGGGGGTCTAATGAAAGGTGTTTCGGTCATGGGGGCGAATCCCTCATGAATGTCTTGGTGCCATCCTCGTGGAAATGAGTAAGTTCTTGCTATATTAGTTCCCTAGAAAATGATTGTTAAAAGGGTCTAGAACTACCCGCCCATCACTTCTGCTCTCTCATTGTGTGACTTCTGAACATGCCACCTCCCCTTTGCCTTCCACCAGGAATGGCAGCAGCCTGAAATCCTTCCCAGAAGCAGCTGCTGGTACTGTGTGTCTTGCACAGCCTGCAGAACTGTAAACAAAAGAAACTCCTTTCCTTTATAAATTGCCCAGCCTCAGATATATATATATATATATA
>NW_016803392.1:2683346-2692441 GCF_001698545.2 Rhinopithecus bieti
ATATATATATATATATATATATATATATATATATTGTTTGTTTGTTTGTTTGTTTTTTGAGATGGAGTCTTCCTCTATCACCCAGGCTGCAGTGCAGTGGCACAATCTCAGCTCACTGCCACCTCTGCCTCCTGGGTTCAAGCAATCCTCCTGCCTCAGCCTCCTGAGTAGCTGGGATTACAGGCGCCCGGCTACTTTTTTGTATTTTTAGTAGAGATGGGGTTTCACTATGTTCACCAGGCTAGTCTTGAACTCCTGACCTCAAGTGATCTGCCTGCCCCTGCCTCCCAAAATGCTGGGATTCCAGGTGTGAGCCACCACACCCACCCAGATATTTCTTTATAGCAACACGAATGGACTAAGACAGAAAATGGGTACTGAGGAGTAGAGTGTGACTATATGACAGGCTGTGCATATGCCTGTAGTCCCATCTGCTTAGGAGACTGAGGTCTTGATCCTAGAAGGTCAAGGCTATAGTGAGCCATGATTGCACCATTGCCCTCCAGCCTGGGCAACAGAGTGAGACTCTGCCTCAAAACAAACAAACAAAACAACAACAACAACAACAACAAAACCTCGTTAGTTCTGTTTGTGATTAATCATATTTATTCATTTGTATGTGTTGAATCAACCTTGTATCCCAGGGATAAAACCTGCTTGATTGTGATGGATAAGCTTTTTTTTTTTTTTATTTTTTGAGATGGAGTCCCACTCTTTTGCCCAGGCTGGAGTGTAGTGGCATGATCTCGGCTCACTGCAACCTCTGCCTCCCAGGTTGAAGTGATTCTCCTGCCTCGGCCTCCTGAGTAGCTGGGACTACAGGCGTGCACCACCACACCCAGGCAATTTTTGTATTTTTAGTGGAGACAGGGTTTCACCACGTTGGCCAGGATGATGTCGATCTTTTTACCTTGTAAAAGCCCACCTCAGCCTCCCAGAGTGCTGGGATTACAGGTGTGATCCACTGCACCTGGCTTAGATAAGCTTTTTGATGTGCTGCTGGATTTCGTTAAGACAGAAATACCATTTGACCCAGCAGTCCCGTTACTGGGTATATACTCAAAGGAATATAAATTATTCCATTATGAAGACACATGCACACATATGTTCATTGCAGCACTATTCACAATAGCAAAGACATGGAATCAACCGAAGTGCCCATTAATGATAGACTGGATAAAGAAAATGTGGTACATATACCCCATGGAATACTATGCAGCCATAAAAAAGAACTAGATCATGTTCTTTATAGGAACATGGATGAATCTGGAAGCAAACTAATGCAGGAACAGAAAACCAAATACCCCATGTTCTCACTTATAAGTGAGAGCTAAATGATGAGAACACATGGACACAGAGAGGGGAACAATAGGCACTGGGGCCTGTTGGAGGGTGGAGGGTGGGAGAACGGACAGGATCAAGAAAAATAACTAATGGGTACTAGGCTTAATACCTGGGTGATGAAATAATCTGTACAGCAAATCCCCATGACACAAGTTTACCTCTGTAACAAATCTGCACATGTACCCCTGAACTTAAAAGTTAAAAAAAACTGCATCCCTTTTCCTGATTCTGTACACATATGCACACAAGTGCACATGTGTAAACACCCTACACACACACACTTTGTAATTGAGCAAATATTTCTCTGTAGGGCTTATCATTTATGATAACCACAGAGTTTCAGTAAAAGTTAATGTCTATGATAATCTCATAGAGATGAGCTCCATTTTATATCATTAGCATAGGAATATCAATAGAAAAATCCTGTCTTTGTACAGGTGTACTTGTTAGCCAGCAGTGTGTTATGCCATAATTTATCCTTCTGAGGGACAATATTTAAGGCCTAGGGAGTTGTATACAGCCACCAAATTTCACTAAGGTGAATCCAAAGGGCCCTGCTACTTAACATCTTCGTAAACTAGTTTAAGTTCCTAATGACACTGAGCTTTAATTGCTACTATACAAAATTGGGAGAATAGGATTAAATAACACTTAGGTGCTTTTGCAGATTGTGAAATCTCTGATTTTAGAATCTGTAAAATCAGATCAGATTAGACCAACCATAGAGTTTGTCTGATTGTAAACTCATGTCAATGCCCTTGAAATTAGGTAACAGATTATGTCCAAAAACAACCCACTGCAAGAATAAATTAATAGAACTAGAAATAATTTCTACTAGTCTGAGTGAATTTTTTTAAACTGCAATAAGAAGATGTCTGTGATTGTATAAGATCTGAAAAAGTTTGTAGTCTTTGAATGAAAAAATATATAAAAAATATATAAAAATGAAAGGTCATGCTTATTAGTGTGTGATTAATACAAATAATATAGTGCTTAGAGCACCTCTGTCCAATAGATTATTGGACAGCACCTCTGTCCAATAATCTGCAATGGAAATAAGGAAATGTATAACTGCACCATCTAGTATGGCAGCCAGTAGCCACTATGTGGCCATTAAGAATTTGCAGTGTGACTAGTGAGACTAAAGAACTGAGAATTTTTAATGTTATTTGTTTACTAAAATAGCCACATGTAGGTGGTGGCTACCTTTCTGGAGAGCACAGTTGTGGAGAATGTGGTATGTTCATTGAATTAGAAGCTTCTTTAGGGCAGGAAATCTGTCTTGTTTATCTCGGTATGCACTTAGAAAAATCAACAGAGGACATATAGTAGTAGCTCAATAAATTATTGTGACAGTAAAGATCATTCCTTGAAAAAAATGATACATGCTCAAGATATTTGGAAAACACTACCTCCTGTATCACTTTTTTGGAGATTCCTAATGCATGTTAACATATATGCTTTGAGATATCATCTAATAAATAGATCTATTTTGTTTTCAGTCTACATCTTTTAAGCTTATCATTACAAATTCCTTTGTGTGTGTGTGTGTGTGTGTGTGTGTGTTTGTATAAAAGAGAGGAAGAGAGAAAAGAAGGAAGTGGGGAGAGAGATAAGGAGACAGAGGAGAGAAAAACATCCCGTTGAATATAAGCCTGCAGAACACAATGTGGAAAACAGCTTATTTATCGGGAGACCTGATTTGGTTGGTAGACAACATGACCACCTATTAGATATATGAGCTCATCCCTGTCAGGCGCCTGGATTCTGCTCTCAAATTTAACACAAATGAAAAATATTGATGGAATAAAGGGCTTTGGAGCAGAAACCAGAGGGTAAGCATCCAGGTAACTTGGATGTATGATCCTTAAAGACTGAGAACCCTCTGTGGAATTGAGAAAGGAGGCTTGTAATCTGGGACTTCACATGAGGACTCTTCATGAGATGAGTGACTCTCCCTTGAGAAATACTCACTGTTTCTGGATATTGAATGCAATGTTTGTTCATATTTTTGAAAGTCTTTTAGGGATCATTTATTTAGAACTCTCCCCTGTTTCTTTTTGGAAGGACATCAATTTTGAATCTGAATTTGCTATTTAAGGTACTAGGACTTCCCCCCATAAAGACTTTTGAAATTTATATTAAAACAAAATTTTAAAAAACGTCAAGCCTTTATCCCTAGGTTATCCATGATTGAAATTTTGGTTGGAGTTGAATAACATTTAACAGAAAATTAGAAATAGTTAAAGTCTAATTCAAGCAGCAAGAAGGAAAAGATCAACGTTTCTTGTTTAGCTAGCTTTGTATCTTCTTGCGAGTCAATGCATAAAAGTGTGAGTGGAGCTGGTGGAAACTACCTGGTATAACACTTTTTTTTTCCAGAGAGTAAAAATACTCAGTTACCTCTTGGTTTATGAGGCAATGAAGTATTCCAGCACATAAATATTGACGCTGAGACCCATGGGATGTAGGAGTGCTGAGCACATTTGCAAGACATAAAGACCGAAGGTAAATGAAGTTACATCTCTTCCTATAAAATGCAATCTGTCCCTCAATGGATTTTATGATCCTGTTGTTTTTATTTCCTCCATCTTTATAAGTGGAGACATCCTGCCGGCCTGTTGAAAACACCACTAGTATTTCTTTCTGAAAGTTAGCCAACCTACTAATTATCCTTAAAATTCTGATTAGGTGTTTGCAGCTAAAATTAACACATCAGAGAATGGCAGATTTTTTGAGGAAAAAACTGAGAACAAGAAAATGACTAAATAAAGGCATTTAAAAAACAATCTGTAAGAAGAATATTCTGAAATGAAATATTTTTTTTAGTGGAAAAGATTGTGTTGCTTTTTACTTGCCTTGGAGCAGCAATAATCATAATTTTGCATATTGAATACAGCTGCTCTAACATTTACTTAGTTTTATTCAGATGGATTGGGGCAGGGGGAGGAGATATCATATTAAACATTGTTATAATTATTTTTGTTAGAAAGTTGCATAAAACAAGTTCTGGACACAATGCATTGAATCCCAAGGATTTCTGGGGTAAACATGCATTTCCTGATTAGACCCTGCTTTTCAACACAAGAATTCCCCAGTAAGCTATGAAGCTTTAGAAATATGGCACAAGTATACATATGTAACAAACCTGCATGTTATGCACATGTACCCTAGAACTTAAAGTATAATAATAATAATAATAATAATAATAATAACAACAATAATAAAAGAAAAAAAAAGAAATCTTATTTTATGGCCAGTTGTGGTGGTTCACGCCTGTAATCCCAGCACTTTGGGAGGCTGAGGTGGGTGGATCACGAGGTCAGGAGATCGAGACCATCCTGGCTAACCTGGTGATACCTACCCGTCTCCAATAAAACATACAAAAAATTAGACGAGTGTGGTGGTGGGTGCCTGTAGTCCCAGCTACTTGGGAGGCTGAGGCAGGAGAATGGTGTGAACCCAGGCGGCAGAGGTTGCAGTGAGCAGAGATCATGCCACTGCACTCCAGCCTGGGTGACAGAGTGAGACTCCATCTCAAAAAAAAAAAAAAAAAAGGGAATTTTATTTTACTTGCATGTATCTCTAATTCCCCAACCAGATCATAATATCTTTAAGAAAAAAAATAATTAATATATTCAATTAAGAAACATTTATCTTTGTCCTGATCCATCCCAGGTGTTGTTCTAGGCATTGAATCCAGCAATGAACATTACAGTTGTCGTCTTTGCTCTGAGAGCTTATATTCTACTATTAGGGAAGAGACAGATAGTGAGCAAGTGGAGCAAGTGAAACAAGTGTGTTTTAGATACTCATGAGTGCTAAAAAATCAATGAAGAAGGTGATGTGATAAGAATGAACATAGTCTGGGAAGGCCCTTCTGGGAATAGAACTTGAGAGCTGAGACCCAGGATTAGGAAAGATTCTGGCTCAGAAGAAGACAGATTGAAGTAAGAGAAATAATAAGCACAAAGGCCTTAGAGTGGGAGAGTGTGAGCTTTTGAGAACAGAAAGATGACCAGTCCAATGTGACTGGATAGAGAATCCACTGGGAGAGTTGATCCAGATCACTTACGACCTCACAGACCAGGTAAACACTGCCATGACCTCACCTACATTGTCCTACTTGGCAAAACCACAACTCTGACTTAAATTCCAACTCTCTTTACTCAACCATACCAGCTGACCTCAAATCAAATTCATGATACGGATCCTAAATTGGCCTTTAATGCAGCCTGGCAGTCATGGCAGTCATGCTACATTTCTTTAGTCCAATTACTCTCTCATTCCTTTAGATGAGGGTTTCATTTCTATCATCCAGGCTGGAGTGCAGTGGCATGATCTCAGCTCACTGCAACCTCCGCCTCCTGGGCTCAAGCGATTCTCGTGCTTCAGCTCCCCATTAGCTGGAATTACAGGTGTGTACCACCATGCCCAGCTAATTTTTGTATTTTTAGTAGCGACAGTGTTTTGCCATGTTGTCCAGGCTGGTCTCTAACTCCTGGCCTCAAGTGATCCACCTGCCTTGGCACAGGCAGGGATCCCACAAAATGCTGGGATTACAGGCACGAGCCACCATGCCTGGCCCCTTTAGATAATATTTCATACCTTTCCTTCTCTTCTCAAACCTTGCACATCTTCATTCTGAGATTAAGACCTTGCTTCTTACTTTACTGGGAAAATGGAATTGAAGCAATCAGAAGAGAGGATCTCATACTCCATGACTCCATCTACTCATCCACCAGCATCTACATGGACATATACTAACTTGTGCATTTTTACTGTGAATGTAGTGTCCACACTCTTATAGAAAACCCGTGTTTCCATATATGCAGTAGATGTAGATGTCAGCTTCTCTCACCTTCTCAAGGACTCTGCTATAATTCTTCCTCTTTTTCTTAGTTTATAATTATTTCCTCTTTACCAGATCATTTCCAATAGTATTCAAAAATGCATATATTTTTCTCACTTAAAAAAAACAGGCCAACCGCAGTGGCTCATGCCTATAATCCCAGCACTGTGGGACCCCAAGGTGGGTGGATCACCAGAGGTCAGGAGTTCAAGACCAGCCTGGTCAATATAGTGAAACCCCATCTCTACAAAAATAGAAAAATTAGCTGGGCATGATGGCAGGTGCCTGTAATCCCAGCTACTTGGAAGGCTGAGGCAGGAGAATCGCTTGAACCCAGGAGGCAGAGGTTGCAATGAGCAAAGATGGTGCCATTGCACTCCAGTCTGGGCGACAGAGCAAGATTGTCTCAAAAAAAAAAAAAAAAAAGCAACAACACTTCCTTCACCCTATTTATTTGGCTTACCTTTTCAACAAAATTCTAAAAGAGTCATCTATCTGCCTTTGTTGACTCAATTCTTTTATTCGTAATCTAAGAACCTATACCAATCAAGCTTTTGTGCTTACCACTCTACCAAACTACTCTTACAAAAGTTGCTAATGACCTACACTGCTAAATCCAATGGCTATTTGTCAGCCTTCATGTTAATCCACAACATCTGGCAGTAGATGATACTCTTATCTTTGTTTCACTTTCTTTTCTTGGCTTATAGTGTATAAGAATCTTGTTTTTTCCTCTCACCTTACTGGTCACTCTTTTTAGTTTTGTTTGCTGAGTCATCCTTTTCTGATTTTTGTTTATTTGTTTTCTTGAGGAATTACGTACATACAGCAGAGTGTATATATCTTAAGTATTAAGATGCTACTTGTGTAATCACCACCTACATTAAAATGTAGAACATTTACCACATTCCAGGTGTCTCTCTTGTGTTCCTTCCTAGGCAGTACAAAGTATACCTGCTATTCTTACCACTGTCATAGTGGCCTAATTTTGCCTGTTCTTGAACACAATAGGAAGAGAAAAATTTAGTATGTGTTCTTATTGTCTGATTTCTTTCACTCAGCATTATGTCAGTGAGATTTATACTTGTTTCATGAATCAGTAGTTCTTTCTTGTTCATTGCTGGGTAGTATTCCATTGTAGGAATATACTGCAAGTCACGTATCCATTCTACTGTTGATAGATATTTGTGGATTTTTCTTTTCAGTTTTTGGATACTGCAAATAAAATGCTATAAACATTCTTATAGATGTCTTTTGTTGAATATAGCATTTATTAATGTTGGGGTTTTTTTCCTAGGAATGGAATAGTGGGGTCATAAATTAAATGTATATTCAAGTTTTATAGGTGCTGTCTAACATTTTTCCAAAGTGGCTGTACAAATTTGTTCTCCTATCAACAATTTAAGAGAGTTCCAATTGTTCCACATGCTCACAAATGTTTCATATTTCTATTCCTTTAAATTATAGATATTTTGATTTTTAATTCTCGAGTACTCCTAGGCTCCTGTCCTATTCTCTATCTGAACTTACTGTTGTGATGATCTCATCTGCCTCATGACTTAAAAACTGTGCATGAACATGTGGTTAACTCACAGATTAACATTAAAATCAGTCTGAACTCCAGATGACTGTCTACCTGACATCTCTGCTTAGATGTTAAATAAATGTCAAACTTAACATACTCAAAACCAAACTCCTAATATTCCTCCCCACATGTGTTCCATCTTCAGCCTTCCTCATTTCAGTTGATTGCCACTCCGTTCATCCACTTGCTTGTGCCAACAGCTTTGGGAGTATTCTCAATGTTTGTGCTTGGTACTGTGCAAACAATTGCTCAGGAAATATATTGGCTTTACCTTCAAAATATATCCAGATTGTACGTATTTCTCCATACCTGCATCTGCCATCACCCCAAACACAGCAGCCAGAGTTACACTCTTTATTCACAAGTCAGAACATATCATTCCTATTCTCAACATTTTCCTCAAAGTAAAAGCCAAAGTTCTTACAGTGAGCTGGGTGTGGTGGCTAGTGCCTGTAGTTCCAGGTTCTCAGGAGGCTCAGGCAGGAGGATGACTGGAGCCCACCCACGAGTTAGAAGCCGTAGTAAGCTATGATTGAGCATCACTGCACTTCAACCTGGGTGAGATAGCAAGACCCCATCTCCAAATACCACCACCAACAACAAAAAACAAAGTTGTTATGATGATTTGCAAGGTCCTATATCACCTATTTCTCATTCTGCTTCTCCATTACCTCTCTGCTCTCATGTCCTGTGGTGTTCATGCTCATTCTCCATGACAATCAAGTGACCTTATTGTTTCTTGAACATGCCAAGCATATTCCTCATCAGAGGATTTTCCTTGCTTGGAATGCTCATTCTGCGTAGCTAACTCCCTCCGTTCCTTCAAATATCACCTTTCCAGTGAGGTTCACTCTAACCGTCTTATTTAAAATTTTAACCTCCTCACACAGCCACCCAGATTCCCAATCTCTCTCATTTTGCTCTATTTTTTTTGTTGCCTATAGGATTTATCACCTTCTAATGTAAATTATATTATAGGCCAGGTGCGGTGGCTCATGCCTGTAATCCCAGCACTTTGGGAGGCCGAGGCGGGTAGATCATGAGGTCAGTGGATTGAGACCATCCTGGCTAACACGGTGAAACCCTGTCTCTACTAAAAATACAAAAAATTAGCCGGGCGTGGTGATGAGCACCTGTAGTCCCAGCTACTCAGGAGGCTAAGGCAGGAGAATCATGTGAACTCGGGAGGTAGAGCTTGCCTCTTATATATATATTAAATATATATGTATATATATATTTATCTTGATATATAAAATTATATTTATCTTGATATATAAATATATATTTATCCTGATATATAAAATATATTTATAT
>NW_016803392.1:2692725-2708747 GCF_001698545.2 Rhinopithecus bieti
ATTAAATATATATGTATATATATATTTATCTTGATATATAAAAATTATATTTATCTCGATATATAAATATATATTTATCCTGATATATAAATATATATTTATCTTGATATATATAGATATATGTATTTATCTTGATATATATAAATATATGTATTTATCTTGAATATATTTATCTTAATATACATATAAAAATATTTATTTATTTATTTATCTTGATTACTGAGAATTTTGTTATCCCTTTATTCTTGGCCCTGGAATCATATTATTTGTTTTATGGGTGAGGAACCTGAATTTTGGAGATGTTGGATCACTAGCACAGGTTTACATCATTAATAAGATTAGAAACCCAGAGAATGGTTTTTTTCCGAAGGCTTTGTTCTTAGCCACTATGCTATATTACCTAGATTCTTGTTAAGTTTGGTGTCTTGTTTAACTTTCAACCTGACATTCAATCCAGAGCTCCTTTGATCTCTACACTTAAAGAACACTTGTTAAATTTGCCTGAATTTTTATTCTAGATAATACTTTGTTATTCTCCTGGAGATACTGTTTAGCACATGAGAGATTTGTAGCCATCATTCACACAAGAACACATTTCTGATTAGTCAGAATATCTGTCTGTGATAACTGTTATTTTGAACTATAATGGGATCACTCATTCTTGTCTAACACCTTTCTGATACCTCCAGTCTTCAGGTAATAGTCTTTTAAGATTATTTTTGAACTTTCCTGGTCAATCAATATTTGTCCCATCCTGACTTCCATTTTTCCAAAAGGAGTGAACAAGCTTTGGATAGCTGTTTCTAATTTGGCCATGTTCTACGTGGTTTTCATTTTCTTATCACATTTCCCACTGACATCCAAATTCATAAGACACTCCTTTGCTTGGCTGAGACTACAAGGCCAGTGTATTAGTCTGTTTTCGTGCTACTGATAAAGACATACCTGAGACTGGGTAATTTATAAAGAAAAAGATTTAATGGACTCATAGTTCCTCGTGGCTGGGGAGGCCTCACAATCATGGCAGAGGATGAAAGACACATCTTACATGGTGGCAGACAAGAGAAAATGAGAGCCGAGAGAAAATGGGAGCCAAACAAAAGGGGAAACCCTTTATAAAACCATCAGATCTCGTGAAGACTTATTCACCATGAGAACAGAATGAGGGAAACCACCTCCATAATTCAATTGTCTCCCACCAGGTCCCTCCTACAACACATGGGTATTATGGGAGCTACAATTCAACATGAGATTCGGGTGGGGACGTAGCCAAACTATATCAGCCAGCCTCCTTCAGTGGCATTGAAGTAGCTTGGCATTTGCCTCTAAGTGGATCTAGTGGCTTCATTGTGGCTGGGTAGTGCTAAGACCAAGCCTGACTAGCTGATGCATTACACTGTGGCTTTAAACAATGCAGTGCTTATTTTAGTTTTAAAATCTTAATAATATCAATTGTCACAAAAATTTAGTCACCAAACTTAGGACAGTCACAAATTTTGGTCACACTATTTATTCTCAGACAACAAATGATAAGTCTTTCTTTTTTTGAGATGGAGGCTCGCTCTATCACCAGGCTGGAGTGCAGTGGTGTGATCTCGGCTCACTGCAACCTCCACCTCACAAGTTCAAGCAATTCTCCTGCCTTACCCTCCTGGGTAGCTGGGACTACCAGCGTGTGACACCATGCCCAGCTAATTTTTTGTATTTTTAATAGAGTTGGGGTTTCACCATGTTGGCCAGGACGGTCTCTATCTCTTACCTTGTGATCCACCCACCTCAGCCTCCCAGAGTGCTGGGCTTACAGGCGTGAGGCACCGTGCCCAGCCATCATTTTCTTTTATATATAACTTACCTTATTTTCTTCGCAAGTCCATATGTGTAAGTCAGAAATGAAAAGAGAACTGATAATTTAATTTGGTAGTATGGTATATTTTTCATTTACTTCAGAAGTAGGTTGACTGTATTCTGTAATTCACGGTACGTTTAAATGATTAGTTAGTATAAATCCTTATTTATTTTGTATTATTATTTCTCCTTCTCACTCTCCAACCTGTAGGCACTATCTCCTGAATTTAAAGTACATACTCCCAGTCCAACTTCCACAATTTATAACCTCTTAAAAATGTAGAGTAATGTTGGCAAAAGGCTCCTGTCCTCATTGTTCTACTGAGTTTATTTAATATCATTTCCACTAAGGGTTAAGGCCCAGGGAGAGAAGTCAAGGCACAGTTGCCTCCTTCCCCATCTCTTCCACCAGTCTCTCTTTTCTTCTTCCCAGAGGCCATTGGTTCCGGAAAGGGTAGCTTTTCTCCCTTCTTCCTCCTATCTTCAATAGACTTCTCTACAGGAAACCTCTCTGCTCCAGTTGGCCAGTTCTACCTATTGATGTGTTTAAAAATGGAACAGTGCTCAGCGGGGGCAGGGCGTGGAGGTTGGGATTGGATTATTATTATTATTTTTCTGTATTTATTTATTTTTGAAATGGAATCTCGCTCTGTCACTAGGCTGGAATGCACTGGTGCGATCTTGGCTCACTGCAACCTCTGCCTCCTGGGTTCAAGCGATTCTCCTGCCTTAGCCTCCCGAGTAGTTGGGACTACCGGTGCGTGCCACCATGCCCAGCTAATTTTTGTACTTTTAGTAGAGACGGGGTTTGCCAGGATGGTCTTGATCTCTTGAACTCATGATCTGCCTGCCTCGGCCTCCCAAAATGGGAGTTGGATTATTTTATTAAGAAATTTTCCCTCCCTTCATAAGCCCTCTCTTTCATATTATTTGTGGTAAAGTATATGTGTCATAAAGTTTAATATTTCAAATGTTTTCTCATATACTTTGGTGGTATTAAGTGCATTCACATTGTTGTGCAACCATTACCACTGTCCATCTTGAGAACTATTTCATCATTCCAAACTGAAATTGTGTATTGATGAAAACACTAACTCCCAATTGCCTTTTCCCCCAGCTCCTGATAACCACCATTGTACTTTCTATTTCTATGAATTTGACTATTCCAGGTACCTTATACAAGTGGAATCATTACAATATTTGTGCTTCCGTGTCTGGCTTAATAGCAGCATTTTTTCACAACAGCCAAAAGTTATTCATCAACAGATGAATACAGAAAGAAAAATGTGGAATAAACACACAATGGAATATTATTTGAAGGGAATTAATTCTGATACATGCTGTGCATGAATGAAACTAGAACACAAAGCCTCTATTTTCAAGACCATTGTCTCACCAAAGAGGTCAAGAAAACCAACTTTGAGATTCAAAGGAAATCAGTGGCCTCACTGTTTACTCTTTCTTTCACTGGGACAAATAAAATTTAATGACTTAAATGCAGAGAGTAAAGAAAATCAATATGGTACATTTTAATATTTACAAAATATTATTTTTATTGCCTCAATTTAATTCATTAGATAAGCTGAGTTTTTAAATGGATGTTAAAGAAACCTCTTACAGAGCGCATTAAAAAGTGTGCATGTTGGCCAGGCATGGTGGCTCATGCCTGTAATACCAGCACTTTGGGAGGCTGAGGCAGGAGGATCACTCGGGTCCAGGAGTTTAAGACCAGCCTGAGCAACAAAGTGAGACCCCATCTCTACTTTAAAAATAAAGTGTGTGTGCCAAGAAAAATATTTTCCTTGCTTAAGCCTCTGAACACTATTTGAAGATTTTTGCATGTCGTTTATTAGATCCATACTCCTGCTGGACATTTCACTATTTAGTCCTATGGTCACACCCTAGATCTGGCCATTACCAGTGGTGGTACCACCAGGCTCCGAATGCACATCCTATTTTTGCCACTTACTCCTTCTGATCCCCTTCTCCCTCACTCTGTGACTTTTTGATCCTGTCCATTTTTTTTAAATCACATATCTTCCACTACCTGGTCCCATGTATCTACCCACCCCAGGTTAGGGTCTATGACATGTCATTATAGTTATGCCTTTTATAAATCTTTAATTCCTTTACTCATCTCTATTTTACTCTCCTGTAAAATTTCAGACTCTATGGAAACCAACTCTGTACCGACTCTAGACCCAAAGTGGAGCAGCTGGATCTGGCTGGAGAAAAACATACAACTGTTTGGACTGCTCTTATTTTAAATTCACATTTGCACATCTTAAGAGATTGGAAGCAACCTAAGTGCCTATCAACAGATATCCATTGATAAAGAAAATGTGGTACTTATATACATGATAAAGCACTATTCAGCCATGGAGAATGAGATTCAGTCATGAAGAATGAGATTCAGTCATTTGCAACAACATGGGTGGAACTGGAGGTCATTACGTTAAGTGAAATAGGCCAGGCACAGAACGACAAACATTGTATGTCCTCACTTATTTGTGGGATCTAAAAATCAAAACAATTGAACCCATGGACATAGAGAGAGGAAGGATGGTTATCAGAGAGATGGGAAAGGTAGTGGAAGGGAGCTGAGGATGGTTAATGGGTATAAAAAGTGGTTTGAATGAATAAGGCCTAGTATTTGGTAGCACAACAGAGTGACTATAGTCAATAATTTAATTGTACATTTAAAAATAACTAAAATATTATAATTGGATAGTTTGTAATACAAAGGATAAATGGTTGAGGGGATGAATATCCACTTTTCCATGATGGAATTGTTACAAAAATAAATAATAATAATAAAGAGAACCCTCAGCAGTACCTGGCAACCCTTCCTCATGAAAGTGCATCCACTCTCCTGCTCTTCAAGTTACTATTTTGTACCTTCTCACTCCTCAAATTCCAGTTGTCCTCTCCTGCTTACTGTCAGCTGATGCTGTCAGGTCTTTCCTCTGATAACACAATCAGAGGAAACAGAAAAGGACCTCCTCATGCTCTCGCTTTCTTCCCTTTGTCCCCTCTTGTTGTCCCTGTGGTTGTGGTGCGAGGACTTTTGTCAGTACTTATCTCAAGCAAGTCCATCCCTCTCACCTGCTGAAGGATGTTCCTTCCCCAGTCCCATATGTAGCATCATTTGTCTTCTCTGCCCACTAGATTACTCCATTCAGGATATAAACATCATATTCATTATTTTTCCTATTAAAGTTCTTGGACCTTGTGCTCCTTTTTAGCTCCTGCTTTAACATCTGCTTCTTTTCTGACAAAACTCTCCAAAATAATGGTCTCATTTGCTGTCTCCCCTTCCTCATCTCTATTTCCCCTTTAGTGTACTCTGATTAAGCCCTTAGCTTACCACTTTACTCAAACTGGACTAAAATGACCACCACCTTGACAAATCTAATGATTAACCTTAATCTTCATATTTGATTTGACATGATCAGCCCCATTTTCTTCTAGTACATTTTTTTTTTTTTTTCTGATTGGCATGTAGGACACTAGCCTCTGAATTTTCTCTTTCCTTACCTCTTCTTTCCTCCCTGGAAATATTGAGCTGCCTTGGGATTCAGTCCTTGGCCTCTTTATCTACACCCTAACCCAGTCCGTCAGCTTTTATTACAGATTTATGTCCTCTGTGCCACATATATCTGACCACAGCTTGATATTTCTACCTGTAATTCTAATATGAATCTAGGAATTTATACATCTAAAACACATATCTGGATTTTTCTCATCCCCAAATGTCCAAACTTGCTTCTCCCCAACCCATCCCCATTTCAGTAAGGGCATCCTCATTCACCCAAGGTCTCAGGCTACAAATCAAGGTGCCAGCAGTGCCTCTGTGTTTCTTTGCTTCTCATCTAATCCCTTAACACATCTCATCAGTTCTACCTCGGCAACATATCCTAAATCAGGTCCTCCTTTATAGAATTCCAGTGCAAGCCATTGTTACCCCTCATCTGGAAAACCACAGTCACCTCCTTCTTCCGTTCCTGTTCCCTGTTGCTTATTTTCTACATAACAACCATATCAATTATTTTAAAGTCACACATATAGTTGTTGGAGGCATTCTTTTTTTTTTTTTTTTTTTTTTTTTTTTTTTTGAGACGGAGTCTCGCTCTGTCACCCAGGCTGGAGTGCAGTGGCGTGATCTCAGCTCACTGCAAGCTCCGCTTCCCGGGTTCACGCCATTCTCCTGCCTCAGCCTCCTGAGTAGCTGGGACTACAGGCGCCCGCCACCGCGCCCGGCTAATTTTTTTGTATTTTAGTAGAGACGGCGTTTCACCGTGGTCTCGATCTCCTGACCTTGTGATCCGCCCGCCTCGGCCTCCCAAAGTGCTGGGATTACAGGCGTGAGCCACCGCGCCCGGCAGTTGGAGGCATTCTTTCAGAAACCTCCAGCCTCTTGCTGTTGTCTGGACCCGTTCCTCCCTAAGCCTGTTGTACAAGTGTCATCTTAAGATTTCCTTGTACCATGATCCTTAGAATTTCTTTTGATTCTTATATTGAATCCCACATCTCGGGATTCCATGTCTTTTCCTTATTTCTGTCCTCTATTTTTGCTAAAGTAATTCTTTAGTCACTAGCTGAGAAAAAGAGCATGGGAGAGAAATCATTTGAGACCTTGCATGCCTGATTATGTCTATATTCTACCTTCTCATGTAATTGATATTTGGTTATATATAAATTCTAGGTTTGTCTCCTAATGTGGAAGGAATTCCTCTATTGTCTTCTAGCTGCCAGTACTTTTTTCTTGATAAATTTGATCATTCTAACCCCAGATTGTTTGAATATATCTAGCTTTATTCTCTTTGCAAACCATTAGGATCTTTTCATAATTGATTGTACTTCAAACTTCCACTATAATGTACCTTATATGACTCTTCTTACATCCACAGGGCGGGACACTCAGTGGAGTCTTTCAGTTGGGAAAATTGCATCTTTATGCTCTAGAAAATTTTTTTGAATGTTTTCTTCCTTAATTACATTTTTCTCCCATTTCTTTGTCCTTTTTTTTTTTCCTGAAAAATCTTCTTAATGTGATATTCGACTTTCTGGGGTGACTTCCTAGATTCTGTATTATTTCTCACCTATTTTTCTCTTTATATTTTCTGTAAGATTTCCTCAATATTATCTTTCCATAATTCTATTGATATTTTTGTTATCTTACTTTTAATATCCAAGGGCTCTTTCTCTTTCTCCAGTTGTTCTTTTCTTAGGATAGCAATTATCCTTGTCCTATTTAATGAATATAATAACTTTTCTTGTCACTTTGAGAATATTAACATTAATATTCTTTACATCCTTTGTATTCTTTTATGTTTTCTTGCCAGAGCGGGCCTTCTCATATTTGAGACTAATATACTAATGAAGCTTATTGGAAGCTCTGTGTTCATGGACGATGTTTGTAGTTAATGGATTTAATAGGAGAAAATTGAGTTTCATTCATCTTTCATTTTCTCTTTTAATGTACTCCTTTTCAATTGAGAAGTCTGTTCTCTACAGCTCAATTCTTTTATTTCATTTTATTTTTTTGAGACAGAGTCTCGCACTGTTGCCCGGGCGAGATGGCGCCAGGTTGCAGTGGCGCCATCTCAGCTCACTGCAACCTCTGCCTCCTGGCTTCAAGCGATTGTCCTGCCTCAGCCTCCCAAGTAGCTGGGATTACAGGCACCCGCCACCATGCCCAGCTAATTTTTCATATTTTTAGTAGAGACAGGGTTTCACTATGTTGGCGAAGCTGGTCTCAAACTCCCAACCTCATGATCTGCCCACCTCGGCCTCCCAAAGTGCTGGGATTACAGGCATGAGCCACTGCGCCCAGCCTCAATTCTTTTACTCACATAGGACTCGTATGTAAAAGGCTAGGAGTTGCAGTCTTTGTTGAGACCTTGTCTCCTACCACGTGGACATTGTTTTCCTATATGCTAATGGGACACACACACACGCAGGTTCTCTGGAGAACCCTGAACCCTAACTAATCCAAAATCTGATAAGCGAAATGGGCAGGATTCAAATTAAGATTTGTTTGACTCCAAAGCCTCTCCTCTGTCCTTAGTCCTCCTACTGTTAAGTAGTGAGTCTTTATCAACAATATCCGAAAGAAGTTTACATTTTCCAATAAGGATGTGTTATTGAGTACCCTAAGAGTGGGTCAGTTATGTAGTTCTACACTGAATGTCTCTATGCTTCAATTAGCTTAAATCATTATTTTCTTTGTGTTTTTCTACATTCAGTGTTGAGAGAGAGAGAGTGTGTGTGTGTGTGAGACAGAGAGAGAAAGAAAGAGAAGATTTAAACTCAATAAATGGCATCTTGGGGCAAGTTCACTACACGCAAACCTTGAGAGGATTCATGTGCAGGCAATCTATTAAGGAAGTGTTCCCAAGAGTAACCAGTAAGGGAATGAGGAAAGTAGGACAACAGAGAAGCAGCCCTGCAAATGCGTGATTTCAGGTGAAGCCCCAGCCTGCTGGAGCAGGAAGTTCTGAGGTGTAAATTATACTTTACAGTCTGTTCCAACTGTAGGCAAAGGAGCTAGGCTTTAATCAGTCACTGGCTAAGGGCCACTCCAGAGGGATGTAAATTTCCAGGCACTTCCAGTTCTGTGTGAGCTGTCAAAATGGCTCTGGTAACCAAAGAGCAATTCTTCGAGAGTCTGTGATACAAACCATTAGAAGAAAAAGTCCACACGCCTGGGAGAGGGCAGTAGAAGGATTTGAGATGATTTGGGCAGAGCACAAGTAAATGATGAAAGGATCATGGGAATTATGGTTATAAAGCTAAAAAGCCCAAAGAATAGAGCTGTGAAATTCTTACTACGGGAATAAGAAAATGTTTATTACCATTGCAGATGGCTTGTTTTTTAAGCATATGTTAGTTTACAAATGCTGTTTATCTGTCTGAAAAGAACTTGAGAGTGCTACTATAAAAGACATATAAAAATGTGTGTTAAAACAGAGATAAAATTCAAACCATACAGCTATTGGGAAACACAAATTTAACAAAAGCCTAGCTTCCTGTAGTTATTGTTTTTGTTGTTGTTGTTGTTGTTGTTGTTTGTTTGAAACAGAGTCTTACTCCTCCCAAAGTTCTGGGGTTACAGGTATGAGCTACCATACCCAGTCGTTATTGAATTTTTAAAAAATAAATTGGCCGGGCACGGTGGCTCAAGCCTGTAATCCCAGCACTTTGGGAGGCCAAGACAGGCGGATCACAAGGTCAGGAGATCAAGACCATCCTGGCTAACACGGTGAAACCCCGTCTCTACTAAAAAATACAAAAAAACTAGCCGGGCGAGGTGGTGGGCGCCTGTAGTCCCAGCTACTTGGGAGGCTGAGGCAGGAGAATGGCGTAAACCCGGGAGGCAGAGCTTGCAGTGAACTGAGATCTGGCCACTGCACTCCAGCCTGGGTGACAGAGCGAGACTCCGTCTCAAAAAAATAAAATAAAATAAAATAAAATAAATTTATACTTGAGTTTTCTGAGAGTCATTGCAAAATGATGGGAGAAGAAGAAGTAGAAGAGGAAGAAAAAAGAAGAGGAAGAAGCCATGGCTAAGTTTTCAGAGGAGATACATTTTTATAAATCCCAGTTTATTAATACTAGGAAAGGTGAACAATCAAATAAACATTATTTAATAGTCATCTATTGATAGAAACAGAAATATTCATTACATGACCAGTCCTCAATTTGATCCTCCAATCATTAAAAGATAATCCATGAACATGTATTTCTTTGGAGGGAGTTAAAGTAATACAGCTGAGAAATACAGCTTTCTGCTTTCAGCATTAATGAGGACAAGGGAGCTAAGTCTCATCCCTTGTTTCTGAGACAGTTTAATTCAGTCACAAAGAACGTATTGAATATGGCATGAAAGTCATCGATTGGTCCAGACTGCCTGAGTGTTTGTGCTATCTGCTTTGTGTTACTGAACATAAGCACATTCTTCCCAGTCCTTTTCAAACTAATTCTCTGAAACAAACCCTTTAAATATCTTAATTTGTGAATGCAAAACATTAACAGGCTGCCTGGTTATGACTGGTTGACATATAAAGAAATAAACTTATAGGCAAGCTGGCCTGCTGCTACCAGTTAAGAGCCTATGTTATCTTTTAAGTAGTGAAGGAATATATAGCTCTCATTAAGACTTTGTTTTCATGTAGCATTTTACAACTGCATTATTACATCTCATTTCAGTGACATTGCCAAATGGTGATGCCCTGCAATTGGTAGGAGCGATGAAAAAAGGAAAAAAAACAAGAGCGATTAAGGATTTTCTTCCCTCAGAACCCCTTCTCAAAATCCATCCCCATGTTTTGACCTCCTTATCAAATTAGGAAATCCAAGTAGATATTTCATTCAGCACAAACTTATATCATCTGGTTCTGAAGTCTACTCATCAGTGGCTGTCTCTGTATTATGCACAGTATATGATATATAGTATATATATGTGTGTGTGCATGTGTGGGTGTATATATATATATATATATATATATGGCCTACCCTATAGACTTTGAACTTGAACTTGCCATGTATGGGAAGACCCAGAGAAAAGTTGCAGTTTGAGTCTATAGGCAATTTGCTGGCAGAATTGCCTATTTTAAATATATAACCTACCCTGCTTGATTAAAAGCAAGATTTTAATCATGCTTAGGTTAGCTTCCTAGCAGATTTTACATAGCTCTTATTCCACATATGGATTTAGTCATTTCTAAACAACAACAAAACTTTTAGCACTTTTATAATTTACTAAACTTATGAAGTCTTAAAAATATCAGTTTGATTAGCTATGTGAGGGCTGTGAGATCCTTCACAGATCACTAAAGTCAATATCCTGTAGTCTGAAATAGGTACATCAGATAACCAGCAATTTACAAGAACATGATCTCAGCCAGGCCAACTTATGTCTGGACATGCCACTAGTTATAAAATAACTCTAAAACTGAGTTCTTAGGTCTATTTAGCTGTTTCAAACAATAGAACGTTTATTGCTTTAAATCAGGTTGAATAAAAGGTACTAATTTTTTTTTTAATGTTGCCAAAGGAATCTGAAATAGCCAAGTTTTCTCATTTATAAGTGGAGTGATTGTTGAAAAGAGGATGGGAATTAGTTATAAAACTAAGTACAGGCTGGGAGCGATGGCTCACACCTGTAATCCCAGCACTTTGGGAGGCTGTGGCGGGTGGATCACGAGGTCAGGAGATCGAGACCATCCTGGCTAACATGGTGAAACCCTGTCTCTGCTAAAAATACAAAAAATTAGCTGGGTGTAGTGGCGGGCGCGTCCCTGCTACTTGGGAGGCTGAGGCAGGAGAATGGCGTGAACCGGGGAGGAAGAGCTTTCAGTGAGCCGAGATCGCGCCACTGCACTCCAGCCTGGGTGACAGAGTGAGACTCTGACTCAAAAAAAGAAAAAAAAACCTAAGAAGTCCAATGAGTGAAGCTGTGAAATTATCACTACAGGGGAAAAAAAGCTTTGTTAGAAACACTTCTGAGGACAGTTTAGCTGTGGAGGTGGAGTAAAATAATGGTGAATCAGGCTCTGGACATAGTTAATAGGAAAGATATTGATATCTCACCCCCATCATAAGGGAAACAGATAATTCTACAGGGAAGTTATAGTTCTGGAAAAAAATAATGGGAAGACATCATTTAAGACAGAGACTGAAGAAAGAGACCACAATCAAATTTCTGTACCATCATTTCATTTAGTTCATGGGTTATAGCAACATCCTTTCACTGTGTGGTTGCTGTGAAATTTTAGAAAAGGCTTATGGTAATGTGTCCAGTCGAAAAGAATGGTCATTCATTTCTTCTTATACATTTTAAAAAAATTAACAGATCAAATTATATTTAGGTGATTCAGTTCTTTTAGTTAACGAATAGCAAAGAGACAGCCTCTGCATATTTGTGTGGATTAAGTACCAGTTGTTGTTTGACTAAGCCAGCCAAGGATTGCACTCCTGCATGATGCAATCATTCCACTGGGAGATATTTTCTTGAATCTTTGCTAATTGCACTAAAAATTAAGATAATAACCACAGTTCCCTTTGGAACACATTTATCCAAAATTTTCTTTAAGGAGAAGGAAGAGAAAGATCATACCCAGAGTAGGAAAGAATAAAAATAATAATGAGTGATGGTTCAGTACAAATCATTTTTGAACTAATTATGACACCAAAAGTATCAAAGTATGTTTTGGAAATCATACATTAGAATGTCAACATGAACAACTAGGGGTAAATAGTTTAAAGTTGTCCTAGTTAAGAACAGATTCAGTTAAAGAAAGGGAAAAGTCTGTGGATCTCATTAATTCAGTAAGAAGGAAGAGCATTTACTTTTTTTTTTTTTTTTTTTTTTTTTTGAGATGGAGTTGCGCTCTTGTCATCCAGGCTGGATGGAGTTCAGTGGTGTGATCTCAGCTCACTGCAACCTCTGCCTTCCAGGTTCAAGGAATTCTCCTGTCTCAGCCTCCCGAGTAGCTGGGATTACAGGTGCCTGCCACCATGCCCAGCTAATTTTTTTTGTATTTTTAGTAGAGATGGGGTTTCGCCATGTTGGCTAGGCTGGTCTCAAACTCCTGACCTCAGGTGATCCACTCACCTCAGCCCCCCAAAGTGCTGGAATTACAGGCATGAGGCACCGCACCCGGCCAAGCATTTACTTCTAATATGCAATATGAGATTAGCCATCATGCATGTAATTGTGGGTATCATATGCAATTAACTTTCTTTAATTATGTGTATTTCAGTTCTCATTAAGAATAAGAATTCTATGCTTCTCCATGCAAACGTATTTATAATTTCATATGAGTTAATGTAAAAAGTGATCCTCTAGTTGGATTTCAGAATATTGAGTATTATTACTAGGGAACTTGACCTGAGTTTGAATGAATATAAAGAAACTGCTTTTAAATTAAACATGTGAAAAGTTTGTTTTTTGCTTTCGTTTTGGAAATGCTTATACTGTGGAATGAAAACCTTCACCTAGTTAGAGAGAAAGCATCCCTAATCCCCACAAATTCTGTTTTGAAGCACATCAGCTTATATTGTATATCCTTTCCGGAGTAAAACTATTAATATTGTACCACCGTGAACTCATGTGTGTGCTGAAATGGAGTTTCTGTAAGAGCTAGTAGTTTTGTAGTTGTACTGTAAAAAATATTGATTATTCCTTATGAAGAATCAGCAATAAAACAAATGGATAAACATATTTTGGTTGAGATAAAAAGAGATTGAAATCCTTAATTTGACACTAGATTTGTGAGCACAAAGCAAATAGAAGTTGGGCCATATTTGGCATTTCTTTAATACATAATGATCAATGTTTAATATCCTTGTGATGAAACTAATTCATCTTCTGGTTATTGACCTGTTCAGATTTTCTGTTCATATAGTGTCTTCTAGGGTAAGACACTTCTTCACTTTAAACCGGCACTTAAAAAAATATCAGGCAAAGGTTTCTCTGTGGACAGAGGAAGATCAGTGATTAAATTTTCTCAAGTCAGTAGAGAAATTGCAAAAAATAAAGTCAATGTTGTAAGTTTTTCATAATGGTAAACTCATTGCATTAAAAATGTCTTTATGATTGCCTTCTATTTACTTACATGGTTTTAAATTTGGCTTTTATGAAATCATGGTGACAGTAGGCAGTACTTACATTTTGCCTTTTAAATATTTTACTTGACAAAAGAAAAGTTGATACCATATATTGGTCCCCAGTTAAAAAAAATCACTAATGGGTATATTCTGGGACTTGTAAGTGCTAAGCATCCATAGCTGTACTGGCTATGAAACTACTGAAATAAAGTTATTATTAAATAACTGTGCCCTAATTGCCTGCCTTCACACCCACTCTGTCCACCCAATCCTCTTTCTTGGCACTAGACTTTCTCAAAATTAAGTATCTGCAGCGTTAATCCCTGTCATAGCTGGGGTCACCAGGATACTTTCTGACTGCTCATGCTTTACCAGCTGATACTATTATTTTTTTTTTTTTCTGAGACAGTCTCGATCTGTTGCCAGCCAGGCTGAAGTGCTGTGGCGCCATCTCGGCTCACTGCAACCTCCGCCTCCTGTGTTCAAGCGATTCTCCTGCCTCAGCCTCTGGAGTAGCTGGGATTACAGGCACATGCCACCATGCCCAGTTAATTTTTGTATTTTTAGTAGAGACAGGGTTTCACCGTGTTGATCAGGATGGTCTCAATCTCCTGACCTCATGATCCACCTGCTTTGGCCTCCCAAAGTGCTGGGATTACAGGTGTGAGCCACCATGCCCGGCCTGTTAAATATTTTAAATAGAGTCCATGGTAAATTCCCAATGCTTGGGAACCACTGGTGTCATATGAGTGTGGTTATCTGTTTCTTTAAGAAAGTCAAAAACACTGCAGGCTGTCAGGCCATGTAATTAAAATAAAAAGTACAATTAAGTTACTATTGACTATAGTCACCCTGTTGTGCCGTCAAATAGTAGGTCTTGTTCATTCTTTGTATTTTTTTGTACCCATTAGCCATCCTCACCTCCCTCCAGCCCCCCACTACCCTTCCCAGCCTCTGGTAACCATCTTCTACTTTCTATGTTCATAGGCCATGTAATCTTTTAAAAACCACATTCAAGGTAATTTGGCAACTCCTACTTTGATAAATGTAAGGATAGGGTTGTTTTCGTCCCTTCCTAGAGAACTGATATGTTTAGGCTTCGTGTCTTCACCTGAATCTCATCTTGAATTGTAATCCCCATAAACCCCATGTGTCAAGGGAGAGACCAGGTGGAGGTAATGGCCCAAATGCAGCCACCAATTAAGAAGGCATTTAAGTTCTTTAATTGAATCATGGAGGTGGTTTCCCCCATGCTATTATCATAATAGTGAGTTCGTTCTTAGGTTCTCACGAGATCTGATGGTTTTATAAAGGGCTCTTCCCGCCTTTGCTTAGCACTTCTTCCTGTTGCCTTGTGAAGAAGATGCCTTGCTTCCCCTTCACCTTCCACCATGATTGTAAGTTTCCTGGGGGCTCCCAAGCCATGCTGAACTGTGAGTCAATTAAATCTCTTTCTTTTATAAATTCCCCAGTCACGATCAGTTCTTTATAGCAGTTTGATAATGGACTAATAACAGTAAATTGGTTCTACAGAGAGTGTTGTTCTGCTTTAAAGACACCCGAAAATGTGGAAGCAACTTTGGAACTTGGTAACAGGCAGAGGGTGGAAGAATAGTGTAAAAATCATCATAAATGAAAACAGGGCTTTATGCTTCCTATGAAAATAGTTCTATGATGAGAAAGGGTAAGTAGCAGGAAAGAGATGGATATCCTGTGTCTTTTCTCTCCTCAGAATTCGTCCTTCAGTAAGAGAAATTTGAACTGTACAACTAGGAAGAAAAAAATATATTGCTAAAAAAACCCTTGCAGCTTTGACAAAGAGCACATTTTAGACCCCCCAAAAGAGGAAAAATACCTAAAAAGACTTTAAAATACATTAAAGAAAGTGAGTAAAAGAAGTTTAGAATCTTGTCTCAAATGTGTTAAAGCACATTAAACAAATTGTATACACTTGTCTTCAAAGCAAAAGAGGAGCAGGATGTGTGGTCAACTTGGCTTGACCTTTGAGCAGGTGCTGTATTAAACTTCAGAGAGAGCACATCCCGTTGCTGCAATCAAGTGACTACAGCTGGTACTGCCCCGAACATTTAAGGTGCAGAAATGCTTTAAAGAGGTGACTAACCTCCTTTAGCATCTGAATTGCCAAAATAAATGTAGTCATTTTGATTTTGCTTTAATTTCTTGAAGGTCTGATATTTCTGCAGAAGAGTTGTGTTGAAGGTTCTCTATTATAAGATACATAAACAAAACATTTTGATGCCACGTAGAGGTTTGAAAGTATTGAAAATATTTGGTTATGATTTAAGGTTTCACATACTTGTCCTTAGAAGAAGTTTGGGATAGAAAGAGTTCATGGGTACACTAAAAATGAGCAGAGGCAATGTCTCCACAGGTGTTTGCTTTAATGGGGACTTGATGGAAAGGCGGGGCATATAAATGGGGAAATATGTGAAAGAAGGTATTGAAATCACTATTATAAAACAGGAGTCTGTGACAATGTAAAACTTTAATTCCTAAAATTGTTTTGGCTTTTCTTGAGAATGCTTTTTTTTTTTTTTTTTTTT
>NW_016803392.1:2709490-2743357 GCF_001698545.2 Rhinopithecus bieti
GTGTCTCTCTCTCTCTCTCTCTCTCTCTCTCTCTCTCTCTCTCTCTCTCTCTCTCTCTCTTTCTTTTCTAGTGGGAATCTTACCTCCCTCATTACATTTTCTTTCAATTTTTTTTGTCATATAGACATTTAATACCGGAAAATTTATTTCATTGCCTATCTTAGTTGTTTTATAATTTCTCACATGTATGGTTTTCATTGTTATTTTCAAGAAATTCTGCAATTTTATTTTGTATTTCTCCAGTGATCCAAGAGTTATGGTGTTTTTGTTCGGTTTTATTTTTTAATACCAGGTGGGACGGCCTTTACAAGTTTTTGTTATTTGCCTGCAGGTCCACTGCATTATGGACAGAGATTTTTATTTGTATTATTTCTATTCTTTGTGACTGATTCTCTTGAGGCTTTCTTTGTAGCCTATGTTTAATAATAAACTCTCTTAAAGATTTCGTGTGCACTTGAAAACATATCAGCTCTACACGGACACTGTATTCAGGTGCTTTATTCAGGTATGGCATAGATTGTGTCCCAGAAGCTGAGGGAAAAGACATACCTCTTATTGGGCAAAGCAAAATTATTTACTATACACTCTTGTTTAATAGCTAAAGGTAATCAGTGAGTTTCTTCTATTTTTCATGTGTTTTTTTCTCACTAATTTCTCATAATATATGACATGCACACTTATGTCAGTTTTATTTTCCAGAAACAAAATAGATAATGCAGTTTATATACTACTTTAGTTGTTTTCATTTACTTGCTATATCATCTGTGTATCCACCTCAGTTTACATCCACACCTGTCTATTTATATATTTAAATCGGGCTTTAAAAATTTGTTATACTCCTTTTCTCTCTCCCGGGAGGAGATAGATTATGGACTGAATATTTATGTGCCGCATGCCCCCAATCGCCCTCCCGACAAATTCATGTTGAAATCCTAACTCCCAATGTGATGATATTAGAAAGTGGGACCTTTTGGAGATGATTAGGTCATGAGGGTAGAGCCCTTTTAAAAGGGACTCCAGAGAGCTCACTCACCTCTTCCATCATGTAAGGACATAGTGAGAAGTTAGCTGTCTGTGGACCAGAAAGGAGGCTCTTACCAGACACCAAGTCTGATAGTGCCTTGATCTTGGAATTCCCAGTATCCAGAACTGTTAGAAACAAACGTTTGGTGTTTAAGACATGCAATCTATGGTATTTTCATTACAGGAGCCTGAACTGATTAAGACAAAGCCTATTGTCTTTTGGTTACATACTAGACAAACTACTGAAATTAGCTTGTCAGCTTGTTGTCCCATCATTCCTTGCATCCAATATTTCATATGCAGTATTTTTTACTCCCTACCTAGAATTGACCAAACTGCAAAGGATGAGGGCATAGTCTTCTAGAATGTCAAGTCTGCCAAAACTTCCGACACCAACTGCAAGGAGTTAGGGTCTAACTACAGATTTAGAGAAAAGAGTCCACACAAGACAACCCTTACTTCTGATACCAAATGCAAACTTGAAGGGTTCTCCAAACCATGCTCATCTTTGATAATTCACTAGAAAAACTCACAGAACTCACTGAAAGCTATTATATTCATGGTTAGTTTATTACAGGAAAAGGATAAAAATAAGCCAAAGAAGGGGCATATAAAGAAGGGATTGCAAGGATTCCAGACACGAAGCTTTTATTGTCTTTAGGTTATGTTATTCTTCTGATATTGATGTGTGAACATGTGCATGGGGCACTGCCAACCAGTGACACCCACCCAAGTCTTGGTGTTCACAGTTTTTATTGGAACTCCATTATGTAGACATGATTAATTGACTGATTGCCCACATGGTCAATTTCAAACTTCAGGATGACTGATACTGTGTGATCCCCAAACCTCCATCCTTAATCTCATCATTTATTTTCCTGCCATAGCCAGTCTGTACCCTAAGATTATCAGGTGTGACTAACTCCATCCCAGTGTGGCCAACCCCCAACCCTAAATAACAGTGTTCCTATCAAGTATGAAATAGATTGACTTCCAGAGGCTGAGAGCAAAGGTAGACTTCTTGTTGGGCAAGGTCAAACTTTTTACTGTACACTCTTATTTAATATCTAAACGCAATCAGTGAGGTTTTGTTTCGTATGTTTTTTTTTTTTCTCATTCATTCCTCATTTTGAAAGCAGTTCTAAGTATATAGCCATTATATACTGTTGTCAATATATGTAGCCGTTATATACTATGCTATCTTCCCTATGGTTATTTTTTTAGGTATATAGGTAAATATATTTTTTTATGTACACTCCAAGTTTTTACAGTAATTGAAAAAGTAAGGAAGAGATCACATCTTCATCCAGTGGAGATGAAGCTGCAGTGGCATGAATGGATTCAGCATATCAACTGTTAGGGATAATCACTATGGATATCACCTACAGTGAGGATACCAAAGGTCTGACTGCAGCAGAAGGGGTTCCCCAGGTATAATGCATAGGAAGACTGAATACATGGGAAGAAATACTTATCACGTATTAGTTTTCTTGTTTTTTAACATAGTTTAAAGCTAAAAATTTCTCGTAAAGACCACTTCAGTTATAACCTTTAAGTTTCATTATATATAGCACATTCATTAATGATCAGTTTTACATATTTTATAAATTGTGTTATGATTTATTGGACCTATGGTTTATTTAGCAGAGTGTTTTAGATTTCGCAATAAGAGCTTTCAAAATTGCTTTCTGGTTACTGTTTGTTAACTTAAGCATGTTATGGACAAGAACTTTGTATAATACTGATTTTTGGTATTTTGGGAATATTTTTGTGGCTTAAGATGTGAATTTTTAGAAATGTTCCAAGAGTCGTTGGTATGAGTGTGCATTATCTAATTGTTGATTATAGGATTCTAAATATATTCAATAGACAGTTTATTCAAATTTAGAGGAAAAGAGTTAATGCAAAGCTATAATTCTCTGACGGATTTGTGCAGTGTTAAGTGAAGAGTTGGAAATAGGTGACAGTGTCTTGCTGGGGTTTCTGTGTTACTTTTGATCCAAGGATGTATGTAAGTATGCTTAGAATTATTTCCTATGTAATCTATAATTTATGACATTCTGCAGTCCTAAAAAAAAAAAAAAAAATCAGATCTAGCTGTGATCTAGATGATCATCTCCTATGAGCTAGCAGATTAGCATGCAATTTAAGCTAAGGAGTCCTGGCCTGAGGTTTTTGTATTCTACTGTGATCTTCACTTACGTCAGTTTCTTGTCAAGTCTCCCAATCAAAATTTTCCCTGTGCAGTAATGAGCTACATCAGGAGCTGAGTCTGCATGTCTGAGACCTCATCATGTTGCTGACATGCTACTCATTGGTTCCCGGTCCCGCATCCTTTCTCTATGCTAACTGAACATGGTGAAGAATAAGCCAATTGTGTTTTGTAAGTTATGCTGACACTTAAACCTAAAAACCACTCTAAGATCTTGCGTTAGGACTGCTCTTTGGCCTGTTTTTAAATTTCTCCTATACATTATGGAGAGATCTATGTTAAAATTTCCCACTTGAATAAAGGTTTGTCAGTACCTTCTTGTAAATGTATCAATTTTTACGGTATATATTAAGCCATAGCTGAGAATTTCTATAACTTCCATCAGAATTTTTCTCTATAAAATTGATAAATTGTATTAATTCATTACACAAATATTTATTGATGATTTAGTATGTACGAGGCTTTGTTTTGGGTGCTTGGGTTATATCACCTAACAAAACAAAGTCTCTGCTGTTATACTTGCGTTTTTATTGGTGTAAAAAGATGCATGAATACTTATATGCATCAGGTAATAACAGCAATGAAGAAAATGCACAAAGTAAGGGGATTAAGAGGGATGGTGAAGTTACAGGTAAAGAGGGAACGTTTGATCAGAGACCTGAGTGAAGTGGGTGAGTGAGACTGCTTTAGCTGAGGAAGAGCTTCCAGAGAAAGGGAATGACAAGGGCTAGGGTGATGGAGTGAAAACATTCTTGGTATGGTTGAAGACAAGCAAGGAGGCCTGCAAGAATGAAGAGAGAATGGAGTAACGAAACTGTGCAAGACAGCAAAAATAAACAAGAGTGAGGGACCAAACTGAACATCCTTGCTTTATTAGAAATCTGAGATCCATGACTCGGGCCTGAGCTTGGGAGAAAGAGGAGCAGATATTAATAGGACGGAATTAAAATGTTAAATTGGGTTGGATTGGATTTTAAAATTCATTTTATTAAATATTGAATATATTTAAAAGATTCCTCTATATATGTAAATTACCACACCCCCCCACCAATATAATTACACCTGTGTACTCAGCTGCCACTTAAGAATTAGAAGAGTATCAGAATTTTAGAAGCCCCTTAGAAGTGCTTTTCCTGATCTTTCTCCCATTAGTCCCCAAACTAGAGGTGGAAAGTTTTTTTATACTTTATTTGACTTTTCTTTAAAGTTTTACCACATTTTATTGCATTGTTGTGAGGGTTAATCAGACATTATCTGGATGTGTCTGTGAGAATGTTTTCTACATGAGATTAACATTTAAATTGACAGATAAAGCAAATTATCCTCCAAAATTTGGTGAGCTTTATTCAATAAGTTGAAAACCTTAATGGAACAAAGACTAGCAAGAAGGAATTCTGCTAATAGACAGCCTTCAGATTTGAACTGTAGCACTGGCATTCCCTGGGCCTTTAGCCTACTGGCCTATCCTGTAGATTTTATACTTGCCAGGTTTCTTTTTCTTTTTTCTTTTTTTTTTCTGGAGACGGTGTTTCGCTCTTGTTGCCCAGGCTGGAGTGCAATGGCATGATCTCGGGTCACTGCAACCTCCGCCTCCCGGCTTCAAACAATTCTCCTGCCTCAGCCTCCCAAGTAACTGGGATTATAGGCATGCACCACCACACCCGGCTAATTTTATATTTTTGGTAGAGACGGGATTTCTCCACGTTGATCAGGCTGGTCTTGAACTCACGACCTCAGGTGATCCGCCGTCCTTGGCCTCCCAAAGTGCTGGGATTACAGGCGTGAGTCATAGTGCCGACCTGTACTTGCCAGCTTTCATAACTGCATGAACCAATTCGTTAAAATAACTCTCTCTCTATATATACCTATATCTAGATATATATATATAGCTATATAGATATCTATATCTAGATTTAGATCTGTATCTATTTAGATCTATATAGATATATATACACACTTTTGACAATAGTATATATACTATACAATAGTATATATATACTATTGACAATAGTGTATATATATAGATACAGAGATACATCTCTATTGATATAGATATAGATACACACAGGATATATGTATATGATATGTATGTATCAAACATGTAATATACATATACACTTGTCTTTTAGATTCTGTTTCTCTAGAGAACCCTGACTTACACAATTGCAAACAAAATTTATATTCAACAGATTTTTTCTGAGTGCATATCATGTGAGGTATTTACATTCTACGTCGGAAACCACTGCATTAGAAAATGCACAGTCAGCAACAAATTTTAAGTAAGGAAATGCCTTGATTCTACTGTATTAATTTTATATGTTATAAAACTTACACAATCACATTAAAGTAGTATTAAATAAAACATACAAATAAACATTTAGATTCGTTAGTGTATCATCCTTTCAGACTCATTCAAATATGCATCCCTTGCTTTAGATAGTGGAAGTTCAGAAACAATTTTTTTTTTTTTTTTTTTTTTGAGACGGAGCCTGGCTCTGTCTCCAGGCTGGAGTGCAATGGTGCGATCTCGGCTCATTACAACCTCCACCTCCTAGGTTCAAGGGATTCTCCTGCCTCAACCTCCAGAGTAGCTGGGATTACAGGCACGTGCCGCTATGCTCAGCTAATTTTTGTATTTTTAGTAGAGATGGGGTTTCACCATGTTGGCCAGGATGGTCTCAATCTCCTGACCTTGGGAGGCCGAGGTAGGAGGATCACAAAGTGCTGGGATTATAGGCGTGAGTCTCTGTGCCCGGCCCAGAAACAATTTTTTTTTTTTGAGACTGAGTCTCGCTCTGTCACCCAGGCTGGAGTGTGGTGGCAAGATCTGGCTCACTGCAAGCTCCGCCTCCTGGGTTTACCCCATTCTTCTGCCCCAGGCTCCTGAGTAGCTGGGACTACAGGCGCCTGCCACCACGCCCGGCTAATTTTTCTTTTTCTTTTCTTTCTTTTTTTTTTTTTTTTTTTTTTTTTTGTAGAGACGGGGTTTCACCTTGTTAGCCAGGATGGTCTCGATCTCCTGACTTCGTGATCCGCCCGCCTCAGCCTCCCAAACTGCTGGGATTACAGGCGTGAGCCACCATGCCCGGCCCAGAAACAATTTTTTCGCAAAGGAATGTCAAGATGAAATCAGTGCTTCAGTGAGATCATTCTGGGTGTGGAAAGGAAGAGGTTGGATTACAGCAGCATTTCTCACCCTTAACTGCCCATTAGGATTAGGATTAGGATTGCATTGAAAGCTTTAATAAAATGTTGATCCTGGAAAGATTTAATTTAATACTTAAAAAAAAAATGCCAGGAGATCCTGTTGTCAAGACAGTGTTCAGAACCACTGAGCCAAGGCAATTTAAATGGAGGGAAATATTTACATTTAAGAGATAATTGCAAAATAGAATTTCATGACCTGATGGCCAGCTGAACATGGGATAGTGAAAAATAAAAGACAACTCCTAGAATTCTAACTTAGATGGCTAAACAAATGTGTGATAAACCAACAGTTGTATCACTATGTATCAGGCTAAGTGGCAGCTATCTGGCAAATATCTGTTAATTAATTTAATCTTACCTTTCACCAAACTCATTTTCCTTTCCTCCTGTGCACAGAGGTAGGCTATATTTACCAGTGGGTTCTGCAATTAGACCATGTGACCAAGTTTTTCACCCCAAAGAAATGTTGGCTGAAGTAATAGAAACTATTACCAGGTCTAGCCCATTAAAAACAAGAGCTTTTAGGAAATCCTCTTTCTTTTAGTTTTTTGTCTGCCATTTGAGACTGATGCCTAGGATGTGTTATAGACAGCATGTTTTTCTTGCTTCCTGAGTCCCTGAATAAATGGATAAAGAAGGGCAGAGCATTACAACATTTTTTTCCCTCCTGTCATTGAAATTAAAGGGAGTGAGAGGTAAATTCTTGTTTTGTGAAGTCACTGAGAGTTCTCAGTTTATCTGTTATAGCAGCTAGTATTACCTTAATAATTCTACAAAATAAGTACAGTTATTAGCCTTATTTTGAAGATTAATATAGCAGAGAGAATAGCGTTTTTGTAGAAAGATATTAAGCTGCCTGTGTTACTTTTAGGTAGAGGGACTTAGAAATATAGGTTTGAAGCTCAGGATGAGGCCAGTGTGATAAATACCTTGTGAGTCATCAGTGTGCAGGTGTTTGTTGAAGTCATGGAAGTGAAAGTGATCCCTTGAGGAGACACTCAAGTGATCCCTTGAGCAGAGAATAAAGGAAGTGGACTCATTATGGAATTTTAGCACTAGCAATATTTCAAAAGAGGATACCATGTTGGAGACCAAGAAAAAAAGTCAGAGAGGTTAAAAAAAAAAAAAAAAAAAAAAAAAAAAACCTAGGATGGAGGATTGTCAAGAAAAGCAAGAGAAGAGATACTTTAAAAATGGAAGGCCTATCATTAGTGTCAAAAGCGACAGAGTTACGTGAACTAAAGACCAAAGAAAAGGCCACTTATCCAATTAGGTGGTGAATGCTGACCTTTGAGAAAGCCCTTGCAGAAAGTTGGTAAGATTGCAAGCCAGGCTGAAGTGGTTTGACATGTGACTGAGAGTGAAATATGTGGGCAGTGCATGCAGAGCACCTTTTCAAGAGAATTGGCAGCAAGAAAAAAAAAAGGTGTTCTGTAAAATAAGCATTGCGATCCCTCTATCAGTTGAACACTAGAATAAGTGAGATTTGGGACAGTAGGGAATGTGTCAGACCATTTCCTATCCCTTGAAAAATGTCTGTGTTGATGGGAAAATATATGAATCACAATTATAATTTACCTCATAATATTTACAAGTTAATAGTCAATGTAAATGGGGCTGTGTTTGAAAAAGCACCTTGTAAGGCAGGATGGTGATTTAAAAGTTATTCTGTAAAGCTGGAGAGTTAGGCTGAAACAAAGTGACATTATAAGCATCAAGTTTGGAAATTAAAAAAAATAAGGACCATATTGTGTGATCAGAAAATGGAGAATAAGTATGTTCCAGGAAAACAGGAAAGAAATCCTGGAGATGGATCAGGCATGATGATGAGTTGCTAATGTAGTACTAGTATTGTACAAATGTTATTAATAGTTAATGGACAGGGAGGGAAATCTATGTTCCTTTTTGTATTTAACTCTTCTCAGGCAGGAACACTGTATTCATATTGAAGTGTCACAAATTAAGGATACTGCAGAGACACTGAAGAGGCTCATGAGGAATAATATACTTAGAGAATTGTTCATATATGGTATGGAAAGGGAATGGAGGTATTTAACATAAGATCAAGTTATGATGAGTGATTTCAACTTTTCGGTGAAGTTTTGCAATTAGATGTGGCTTAAAAAAAGAAAACACAAGAGCACAATATTGGGAGTGGAATAGGACACAGGAAGATATTAGAGGGGCCGGTGTGATAACATGGAGTCTGTATGCTAGATGGGACCAATGTGAGATCCACTAACAGGAAAGCCATCATGGGACTGGGGGAGAGAAGCACAAATGTTAAGGGGCACACGCAGCGTGCTGGGTTATCACAAGGGTAATTCGGGGAAGAACAAGGCACAGGTGAAAGCTAGGCAATTATTCTAGGTCCAGAAGGATAGAGTATCCAGAGGTTAGGTAGACTGGGCTCCACTGTATGGGGGAGGTGGGTTAGCCACAAACTAAACAGCAAAAGTCAAAAGGCTCAGTTAGGATCCTGAGTATTGAAGTTGGGAGTATCTGGGCCAGAGGAGAATTTGCCTTGAGCTGAAGGAAGCTGAACCTTTAGAGCATCTTCCCAAGCTCTGGGCTGGGGTGGGAGTGGGGTCCTAGCAATGTGTTCTGTGATCATATATTTCTGTAAGTTTGCAAAGCTAAGATTGTTCTGAAATTTTTTGGTAAAATCCCCATTTCTTCCAAAATTGTGTGTTGAGCCTCACTCAATCTGTCTCCATCTTGGCATCGGTTCTGGGGCACAAATATCAAGAAGAAGAGTTGTCCCTTTGCTTCAGACTTGGGGCTTCCATGTTTCCTTCACTGACAAAATAGAGATCAAACTTAGCCAGATAATAACCGAAAGCAGCTGAAGTAAGCAGCTAAGAAGGTCAGTTTCTAGGAGTGGGCTGGAATTATGTGGTTAAGGAGAGATCAGGCTCAGGCCATGGCCATCTTTAAGCAGATGTGTCTGTCTGTCAGATTTAGTTTTCCTGAAATTATCTATTGTTATCCTCTACTCTTTTTTTGAGTTATTTCTCTTTTAAAATATTTATATTTTCTGAATATGCTATTTGTTCCTACGGATATGAACTCAGTTTTGTACCTCCCTTCCTAGATTAGGAGCTCCTTCAGGGAAGAATCATTTCTTACTAGAATCTGGCTACCTTACTGAAGCCTAGTTGGTGCGCAATACATGAGATTCCTAGACTTTCTAATTGTTCTTCACTGAATTGGGAATGGTATAGGTAAGAAAAGGTTTCCTGGAAGACTGAGGCACAGGCATGCAAAAATATAAAATTTGAAATAATCTGAGCAAATTTTACACAACTCCTCTGTCCTCATCCCACATTGCGCGCGCGCGCACACCCACACCCACACACACACATTATTTTATTTTATTTATTTTTTTTGAGATGGAGTCTCGCTCTGTCGCCCAGGCTGGAATGCAGTGGCACGATCTTGACTCACTGCAACCTCTGCCTTCTGGGTTCGAGCGATTCTCCTGCCTCAGCCTCCCGAGTAGCTGGGACTACAAGCACCCGCCATCACGCCCAGCTAAGTTTTGTATTTTTAGTAGAGACGGGGTTTCACCATGTTGGCCAGGACAGTCTTGATCTTTCAACTTCGTGATCTGCTCACCTTAGCCTCCCAAAGTGCTGGGATTATAGGCATGAGGCACCACACCTGGCCATTGCTTATATTTTAAACTCAGTTCTAAGCTTATTGAAATAATTCTGAATGTATTCTATTCTTACAGGATAATTGATCAAGAATAAAAAGAGGCATTACCTAAATCAATATTTTAAATTCCCATGATGTGGGAAAAATTGTTTGAAAATAAATATTTGATTTTAATATGTTATTTGTAGGTCTCATTCGTTCATTTATTCATTCATCCAACAGATATTTTTAAGTATCAAATATGTACCCAGTTATTTAATAAGGTCTAGGATGACACTGGTAAGCAAGGACATGATCTGTGCCCTATTTGACTTACAGTCCAAGTGTGGATTAATCAAATGCACATGCCATTTGAAATGATATAGAATAAGATAGAAATCAGTGTATCTGGAAGCCATACAACAATAGAAGCTGATCAAGACCTATGGTTGCGTGTATTTGGGTAGAGGGGATATTCAGAAAAGGCTTCCTGGAGGATACGATACTTGAATTGAGGTCTGAAGGGATGTCTAGGAGATCCTGGTGGAAAGGGAGTATGGAAGGTGATGAAGGGGCTGGTGATAAATGTTCCGTGTAGAAGAAACACAATGGCCAAAGAGTCTGTTGCCAGAAGGTGCAAAGACTGGTAGAAAACTGTGTTTAAAGTGAAATCTTTAAAGAAAGATAAGATTGATGCAAGGTGAAGATGGAGATGCAGGCAGAAGTCAGACCATGTAGGACGTTCCAAACCATGATAAGGATTTGGCTTTTTTATGATAACAGAGAAAAGCCATTAGATAATTTAATGTAGAACTTGATGTGATCACATTTATGTTTTTGTGAAGATCACTCCGGCTCCATTGTATGGAAAATATCAGAGGGGCCTAGGGTGTATGCAGGAAGTATAGTTAGGAAGCTATTGCATTGGTCCTGGTAGAGATGGCAACTTGAGCTATCATGATGGAGAAAGAAGTGGAAAAATGTGTAAGATATTTAGAAGTAAAATGGACAATATTTTGTAATGGGTTACACCTAGATAGGGTGAGGGAGAAAGTGGTGTCAAGATGACTTCTACATTCCAACTTATGCAACTGGCAGGATGATAAAGTATTCACAGAAGCTGCAACTACTGGTAGAAGATGGGGTTTGGTGTGAGAGATCACAGGTTTGATCATGGATATGTTAGATATGCGGTGCCTATAACATAACCAAATGTTGCATTAAGTAGCTGGTTGGACATGTGAGTCTGGAACTCAAAGGATAGGTTGACCCTACAGATGTGAATTTGTCTCAGAATATTTGGTTGTTCATGGCATTTCTCATAAGAGTATGAGAAAGGAAGAACATCTAGGAGTGAACCTTAAGAATGCCAACCTTTAATGGTGATTAAAAAGGGATGAATCTGCAGATGAAACCTAAGATCTAGAGAGAAAACAGCAGGTGAGTGTTTACCTTGGGAGCCAAGGAAAAGTAGCGTTTCTAGGCTGATGTAATAACTGACATTGCCAAATGGTATTAGCAGGTGAGGTAATATGAACAATACAAACATTAACTGATTTTAGGTTTTAGCAATATGGAGGTCATTGTTGATTCAAGAGAAAGCTGTTTTAGGGAGATAACTATTTAGAGAGAAGTAAACTAGGAAGTTTGTGGGAAAAGCGAGGCGTGAAGTCAGTTGTTTGAAGATAGTTGGCTGCAGAGGGAAGGAGAGAACTAAGATGGCAGAAGGTAAGCATGATAGAATATAATGCTGGGAAGCCTTTTGGATGACTATCCATTGAAATCTCTTGTGTAATCAATGGTTCAGGAATTTATGCTCTTTAGGTAGGACTTGAAGAATAATTTTGGTACTTAGAAATGTATAGTCATGGCTTGTATGATATGTTGCTGGCAATAGCTATTATTTGTTTATAGGAATGTCTTTCCATTAGAATATTTCTTTACCATGAAAATATATGATCTACTTAACAATGAAGCCATTGACTTTATGAGACCATTTCAAGTAAGCAGAGGGTGGTGAAAACCAGGGGTTATTCCTTCCTGTTTTCTTGCACTGCAATAAGAAACTTTTGTGTACTGGAACTGGCTGGGTTTATACCCCATGGAAATGGGAGCACGCACATATATAAGAGAAATAAATATAAAATACCATAAAATACAGGGGGATATCTGGTGAAGAATGCTCTATTATAGTTTTGTGCTTTGAGATGGTAGCTAAGATGTGTAGAAGGGAAAATATTTTATTTGAGAACTGCTTTATGGAAGAGTCTGTTGCAGAAATTCACCTTTTCTACTAGTTGCAAGATCCTAGGAAAATTGGTCAATCACTTTTGGTCTGCTTTGTTATTTGCAAAATTGGGTTACTAATCCCTTTTATCCCACATTTTCTGAGCCCTCTTGTGCATTTCAGAAATGAGATACCATATACATTTTATTTATCATTATGGCCAATGAGTACTATAGTATTTATACAGTGGGGTTATACCCCACTCACAGCAGATATTTATTCATATCACTGTTATGTACATATTGCTAGCCAAAATATAGCCTCAAAAACTAAAATTTACACTTTAAATGGAAACTACAAGCCACACCCATGAGAAAGACAGTGAGATATTAAAAGCTGGTGAAGACCATAGACTTTGGAATAAAACTTGGTGACTTTACCACTAGTGGTTACTTTGGGCAAGTTGTTTTACATTTTCAGCCTCAGTTTCTTCATTATAGGATGGTATTAAAAATAGTAAATAATAGTACCTTCTTCATAGGGCAGTTGTGAGAATTAAGAGGTGATGGTTTTAATTTAGGAAGCACAGTTCGATGGTAATGATTATTATGAGGGCTTTGAAATCTCTTTATAATCTAAAGCACTGCTTCTCAAATGAGTACAACTGGGATTAGGTGGAGGTGGCTAGAGAGGTTACCGGAAGTCATGAGAGAAATGGATATCTCCCACGAGTGTTCATTTTGTTGATATTTGCTACATGTTTATAGTTTTACATGGAATATTTTAAAAATGCTTTTAATATTTAGAGAAAGAGAAGGCTTCAGAGCAATATGCTGTTCTGGGAAGAGAGGGGGTGAAGGTTCATTCTACAGTTCTGGAGTCTGGGGATGTGTATCCGTTCATTCCTCAGTGGCAATGGCTAAGAATTACTGGTCAGAAGACCGAGCTATTGTTGAAAGACGTAGAAGTAAAGACACTTCCCCTTCTACCACTGATTTGGACAGATTAAATGTCAAGAGGATTATATGGATTTGCTTGTGCAAATCCTAAAGTGATTTTCTGGATTTGGGAAAAATCTTGACATGTTTTAACTTAGCACTTTAACTGAGAAATGTTCCCAGCATCTTGCTGTTTTAAGTAATTGAAAACACTGCCAACTCAGATTGCTTCCGAAAAAGGCAAACTAAGATGTTTTCAGAGACACTGTATAATATGCGTTGCATTTATTTTGGTAAATATCTTGATCTCCTTATTTACTGTGTCTAAAAGAATTTAGCAAATTATCAATTCTGGAATACATAATTCTTGGAGAACACACAGTATTTTTTTCCAATTCGACAGATTTGCTAAATATATACTTCCTTATTAACATTTGGGTGTTATCTTTTTAAACCTAGATTTAATTAAAACATAGGCACAAGGACAAAATAGATATATACAAACAGCAGATTTTATGTCATCTTTTGCACATGTGTAGCTTTTGTATTTGGAGTTTTGAGTTTCACTTTTTAATTCTTTTGAGAGGAAATTTGGGGCCATAAGTTAAGAGGCTGGAAGAGGAGTTTTGATTCTTGTTTTCTTAGGGAAAACATTCCTTTCTCTTATTTGGAAGGATCTCTTCCTTTATCTTCTAGGCTAATACAAAGCCCGCTGTGGATATTGTTTCTCCTGTGAAGTCGATCAGATTGTCTTACCCATGAGAATTTATTATGTCTTCATCTGTGTAACATTCTGTACTCACTAAAATACCGAGCAATTATTTTCCTGCATATCTGTATTTCCCATAATTTGAGCATCATTGCTTATATTACAGGGACAGGTATGTAGTAAATGCTTAATACCTGTTAATTAATTGGAGTTGACTGTAGTGGCAGGGAGAATTAAAAGTAGAGAGGAGGTTCACAGAGATCTTAAGGAGGTATCAAAAGAGCTACTCAGTAACAGAGTGAGTGTCTCACAGAAGTACTCCTGAAGCAAAAACAGGCCTTCAGATGGTAGAAGAGTATAGACTTATACCAGAATATATTGGGTCTTTCTCAACAACTTTGTAAGGAAAGGACTGATGTCTGGGAGTATAGGCAGGGCACCTTGGGAATGAATTCTGTCAACTTTCATTAACTTTCAATTTATGAATCTATACTATGAAAAGTAATTACATATTTATTACTCAAGAAATTTGTTCATCGGGTAATTTATTAATCAAGTAACCTATAAGCCCTACAACCTGTGAATATAATATGACAAGTGATTACATATTCGTTAATCAAGTAATTTGCACCCAGCTTTGTGGTAGTTGCTCAATGTGTATTGGGGATGCAGAAGAGTTAGAAAGCCTGTCCTCTGACATGAAACAGCTTATATTCAGTAGGAAACAAGCAAAGCAAAGTTCATGGAATAATAGGAGATGACAGAAACTCGTGTAACAATGCAGAAGGGGCGGGGCGCGGTGGCTCACACCTGTAATCTCAGCACTTCGGGAGGCCCAGGCAGGCGGATCATGAGGTCAGGAGATCAAGACCATCCTGGCTAACAGGGTGAAAACCCGTCTCTACTAGAAACACAAAAAATTAGCCAGGCGTGGTGGCGGGCGCCTTTAATCCCGGCTACTCGGGAGCCTGAGGCAGGAGAATGTCGTGAACCCGGGAGGCGGAATTTGCAGTGAGCTGAGATCTTGCCACTGTGCTCTAGCCTGGGTGACAGAGAGAGACTCCATCTCAAACAAACAACACCAAAAAACAAAAAAAATTTTAAAAATGCAGAAAGGGAGGTATCCTTTTGGTAGGAATTGATCAGTTCTCAAAACTGAGGATATCAGGTGATAAGTGTGCTCAGGTTCTAAATGAGAACTGCTAAACAAATTTCCGTATATTTAAAAAGATGTAGCCAAAGTGGACAATCAACTTTCTACTCCTGTCTCTCACTTGGGTTCACAAGAGCAAGCTGACAGGAGATGCTCTGCAGAAACACCACAGTAGTGGGAAGCTTTGTGACCCTTCACCAGATGTGTAGAATCAATTTAGGGGAGAGAATTTCCAAAAAAATGTCAGTAAGATGCAAGAGAACACTCGGAAAGATAAAGGGGTATTTTCTAGAAGTGGAATGTGGCATACAAACATTCCCAGATGTTTGTTGAATTGCTAAAGTGCGATAAGAATTTTTTTTTTTTTACAATAAAACTGACTGGGTTTATATCCCACTGAAGTGGACAGTTTGGGGAAGGGACACATGGAAGAGAAATGACAAATGGAAAAGGTCCCGAAATGCAGGGGAATGTCTGAAGAAGGGAAAGTGATACATTTTTTTGGAAGAACTGGAGATTGACCCCTTTAGTTTGCAGGGAGATCAACTGGTGCTGGACTCTGGCCTGAGGACATCTGAAGTCAGGAAATGGCTGGAGCTTCCCCCTTCTACAGGCAAGAAGGAAGGGATAATTCCTGAGCCCGCAAGCTATACTCAGAAAATACCCTGGACAAGAGTGCGTGAGTTTCCATGGGAGGAGTAGATAGTACTAGGGATAGTAGTAATGTTAGGGTCCTGCCCAAAAGGCTGTCTGAAAAAGGGAGACCCAAGCAGAAAGAGAATATGTTGGGAATAGTACTGAAGATTGCAGCTGAGCAGCTGCCAAGAAATGTTAGGCAGAGAGGACACAAGACATGTCAAGGTTCTTAGCAGAATTAGCTTCACAGAAGGCACAAAACTGTGCCCTTGAAGAAAGAAGGAGCATTATACACGTGTATCGCTGTGTTAGACCATTCTTGCATGGTTATAAATAAATACTCGAGGCTGGGTAATTATAAAGAGATTTAATCGGCTCATGGTTCTGCAGGCTTTGCAGGAAGCATAGTGCCAGCATCTGCTTCTGATGAGGCCTCGGGAAGCTTGTAATCATGGTGGAAGGTGATGGGGAGCCAGCATGTCAATTGATGACAGTGGGAGAAAGACAGTGGGAGGTGTCACAACTTTTTAAACAACCAGATCTCTTGAGGGCTCAACGATCATGAGGACAGCATCAAGACATTCATGAGGAATCCACTCCTATAACCCAAACACCTCCTATCAGGCCCCACCTCCAACACTGGGGATTGCATTTCAACATGAGATTTTGAGGGAACAGACAATCAAACTATATCATTCTGTCTCTGGCCCCTCAAACTGAATGCCCTTCTCACATTGCAAAATATAATTATCCTCTGCCAATAGTCTCCAAAAGTCTTAACTCATTTTAGCCTCAAGTCCAAAGTCCTAAGTCTCGTCTGAGACTCATCTCCTTCCACGTATGAGCCTGTAAAATCAGAGCAAGTTATTTACTCCCAAGATAAAATGGTAGTACAGGCATTGGGTAAACGTTACTATTCCAAAAGGGAGAAATGGGACAAAAGAAAAGGTCAATAGGCCCCACACAAGTCTGAAACTCAGCACGGCAGTCATTAAATCTTAAAGCTCCAAAATAATCTTCAACTGCATGTCCCACATCTAGGGGACACTGGTGCAGTGTGGACTCCCAAGGCCTTGGGCAGTTCTGCCTCTGTGGGTTTGCTTGGTATTCCGATGGTCTAGAGTTGAGTGTCTGTTTTCCAGCTACAGAGTGCAAGCTGCCGATGAATCTACCACTCTGGGGTCTGGAGGGTGGCAGTCACCTTCTTCACCTCCATTAGGCAGTTCCCCAGTGGTGACTGTATGGCAGCCCCAACACCATACTTCCCCTTGTCATTGCCCTAGTAGAGATTATCTGTGAGGGCTCTGTTTTTGCAGCAGGGTTCTACTTGGGCACCCAGACTTACTCATACAGCCTCTGAAATCTAGATGGAAGCCACCAAGCCTCGTTCACCCTTGCGTTGTGTGTTTTACACCATGTGGAAACCACCAATGGCTTGTGCCCTCTGGAAAGGTGACCTGAGCTGTACCTGGGGCTCTTTAAGCCACAGTTGTAGCTGGAGCAGCCAGGATGTGGGGAGCAATGTCCCAAGGCTGAGCAGGACAGGAATTTCCTAGGTCTGGCTCCCAAAACCATGCTTTCCTTCTAGCCCTCTGGGCCTGTGATGGGAGGGGCTGTCTGAGATCTCTGAAATGCTTTTGAGGGCTTTTTCCCTTTGTTTTGGAGATTAGCACTTGGCTCCCTTTTTAGTAATGCTAATCTCTCTAGCAAGTGGTGGTTCTGCAGCCTGCTTGGATTCTGTCTGTGCCACATGGCCAGGCTGCAAAATTTCCAAATTTTTATGCTCTGCTTTCCCGTTAATTGTAGGTTTCAAATTTCAGTCATTTCTTTGCTTCTCTATCAGATTATAGGCTGTTAGAAGTAGACAAGCCACATCATGAATGCTTTGCTGCTTAGGACTTTCTTCCATCAGATACCATAAGTCATTACCTTTAAGTTCAAACTTCTCTGATCCTTAGGGCATGAACACAGTACAGCCAGGTTCTTTGCTAGGGCATATCATGGGTGACCCTTATTCCAGTTCTCAATGACTTCTTCATTTCTATCTGAGACCTGGTTAACCGGGCCTTTACTTAATCTGTATTTCTATCATTGTTTAACCAGTCTCTAAGAAGTTCCAAACTTTCCCTCATCTTCCTGTCTTCTTCAGAGCCCTCCAAACTTTTCCAACCTTTTCCTTTTATGCATTTATAAGGTCACTTCCACATTTTCACGTATCTTTATAGGAACACCCCACTCCTCGTACCAATTTTCTCTATTACCATTCTTGTATTGCTATGAAGAAATACTCTAGGCTGAACAATTTATAAAAGATGTTTAATTGGCAAAGGTAAAGACTTCATGACTAAAACACTAAAAGCAAGGGCAACAAAAGCCAAAATAGGCCAAAGGGATCTGATTAAACTGAAGAGCTTCTGCACAGCAAAAGAAACTATCATCAGAGTGAACAGGCAACCTACAGAATGGGAGAAAATCTTTGCAATCTACCCATCTGGTAAAGGACTAATATCCAGAATCTACAAAGAACTTAAACAAATTTACAAGAAAAAAAAAAACTGCATCAAAAAGTGGGCAAAGGATATGAACAGACGTTTCTCGAAGACATTTATGCAGCCAACAGACACATGAAAAATGTTCATCATTACTAGTCATCAGACAAATGGAAATCAAAACCACAATGAGATACCATCTCACACCAGTTAGAATGATGATCACTACAAAGCCAGGAAACAACAGATCCTGGAGAGGTTGTGGAGAAGTAGGAATGCTTTTACACTGTTGGTAGGAGTGGAAAATACTTCAACCATTGTGGAAGACAGTGTGGCGATTCCTCAGATCTAGAACTAGAAATACCATTTGACCCAGTAATCCCATTACTGGGTGTATACCCAAAGGATTATAAATCATGCTACTATAAAGACACATGCACACATGTTTATTGCAGCACTATTCACAATAGCAAAGACTTGGAACCAACCCATATGTCCACCAATGATAGACTGGATTAAGCAAATGTGGCACATACACACCATGGAATACTACGCAGCCATAAAAAAGGATGAGTTCATGTCCTTTACAGGGACATGGATGAAGCTAGAAATCATTCTAAGCAAACTATCGCAAGGATAGAAAACTGAACACTTCATGTCCTCATTCATAGGTGGGAGTTGAACAATGAGAACACATGGACACAGGGTGGGGAACATCACACACCAGGGCCTGTTGGTGGGTGGGGGGCTGGGGGAGGGATAGCATTAGGAGAAATACCTAATGTAAATGACGAGTTGATGGGTGCAGCAAACCAGCATGGCACATGTATACCTATGTAACAAACCTGCAAGTTGTGTACATGTACCCTAGAACTTAAAGTATAACAATAATAAAAAAGATGTTTAACTGGCTCACGGGTTTTCAGGCTGTACAGGAAACATGGTGCTGGCATCTGCTTCCAGTGAGGCCTAGGAAGCTTAAAATCATGGCAGAATGTGATAGAGAACCAGTATGTCACATGAGATGAGCAGCAAGAGAGGGAGGAGGTGTCNATAAAAAAGGATGAGTTCATGTCCTTTACAGGGACATGGATGAAGCTAGAAATCATTCTAAGCAAACTATCGCAAGGATAGAAAACTGAACACTTCATGTCCTCATTCATAGGTGGGAGTTGAACAATGAGAACACATGGACACAGGGTGGGGAACATCACACACCAGGGCCTGTTGGTGGGTGGGGGGCTGGGGAGGGATAGCATTAGGAGAAATACCTAATGTAAATGACGAGTTGATGGGTGCAGCAAACCAGCATGGCACATGTATACCTATGTAACAAACCTGCAAGTTGTGTACATGTACCCTAGAACTTAAAGTATAACAATAATAAAAAAGATGTTTAACTGGCTCACGGGTTTTCAGGCTGTACAGGAAACATGGTGCTGGCATCTGCTTCCAGTGAGGCCTAGGAAGCTTAAAATCATGGCAGAATGTGATAGAGAACCAGTATGTCACATGAGATGAGCAGCAAGAGAGGGAGGAGGTGTCACACACTTTTCAACAACCACATCTCATGAGAACACACTCGCTGTCTTGAGGACAGCACCAAGACATTCATGAGGGATCCACTGTATTACCCAAACACCTCCCACCAGGCTCCACCTTCAACATTGAGGATTACATTTCAAATGAGATTTAGAGCTCACAAATACACCCAAACTATAACAACCACAGAGGACTCTAAAGAACAACAGTATTCATCAAAGAAGTGGTTGACTGAATCATCATCTTCCTGCCCCTGCCGCTGAGTAGATACGAAACAGCAGAATAACTGAGGATGATGTGGGGGCAACATGGGGAAGAAACCTAATGTTTGAAAGTGACCTGGGGAGCTGTAGGATTTCCCAGGGTACTGTATAAGAGCACAGAAGGGACAGCCAGAAAAGAGTGTTAGAAATCAATGTTAGGAGAATAAATTATTTTCTTGATTTTATCCTACTGAATCGAGCCCACTCAAATAACTATTCTGTATCTTAAATTCTATGTAGTTTTGGAATGACTTAAGTATCATAGATGAAATTCATCACGGGTGAATGGCAGGGAACACCTCAGGGAGGGGCTGTGCCTTTACCTAGCTCCTGAAGTGAGGACTGAGAGGAAGAATAAAAGCATTTTATTAATACCTTTTCCATATAAATATTTTTCCCACTTTTACACAAATGGAGTATTGGATACACTGTTCTAGGTTTGCTTTTTTATTTGCACTTAGAAATGTGTGTCGAAGTTTATTTCTTATCAGTGTTTTAAAAAACTTTACCATTTTGTTATGACAGGGTCTCACTCTATCATCCAGCCTGTAGTTCAGTAACATGATCATGGCTTACCACAGCCTTGACCTTCTTGACTCAAGCAGTCCTCCTGCCTCAGCCTCCTGAGTGGCTGAGACTATAAAGGTATGCTACCATGCCTGGCTAATTTAAAATATATATATATTTTTTGCAGAGATGGGGTCTTACTGTGTTGTTAAGGCTTGTCTTGAACTCCTGGGCTCAAGAGATCTTCCCTCCTTTCCTCCTAAAGTGTGGAATTACAGGTGTGAGCCACGACAGCTGGTTATTATTATTATTTTTCTGGGAGGGAGTCTTTGTCACCCAGGCTGTAGTGCAGTAGTGTGATCTTGGCTCACTGCAACCTCTGCCTCCCAGGTTCAAGTGATTCTTTTGCCTCAGCCTCCTGAGTAGTTGGGACTACAGGTGCATGCCACCACACCTGGCTAATTTTTGTATTTTTAGTAGAGATGGGGTTTCACCATATTGGCCAGACTGGTCTCGAACTCTTGACCTCGTGGTCCACCTGCCTCGGCCTCCCAACGTGCTGGGATTACAGGTGTGAGCCACCACACTTGGCTGCTATTATTTCTTTTTTATGCCTACTTCTTATTCCATGATAGGACTATATTAAAATTTATTTAACTAATAAACTTTGATGAGTGTTTAGATTATTTCCATTTTTTTTTTTTTTTGCTGTCACTAACAGTGCTGCAAAGGATAACCTGTGCAAGTGTTTAAGTATATAATAAATTATTTGACATGGAATTGCTGCATTTTAAAAACAGATATTGCCAGATTGCCCCATATGAAGAATGCACTGGATTTCCGCTTGTACCAGCAATGTGTGAGAGTCAATGTTCTCCATTCCCTTGAAAGCATGGAGTGTTATCGAACATTTTAATGTTTATCAACCTGATAGTTGCAAAATACTATGCCGGTACAGTTATCTTTAATTATAACTAAGAGATACTGGTATTTCCTTTGCTGGGTATTGTCTATTCATATTCATTTTTTTGAGATAGTCTCACCCCATCACCCAGTCTGGAATGCAGTGGCATGATCTTGGCTCACTGCGATCCTCACCTCCTGAGTTCAAGTGATTTTTGTCCCTCAGTCTCCTGAGCAGCTGAAATTACAGGCATACGTCACCACATCCAGCTAATATTTGTATTTTTAATAGAGATGGGTTTTGCCATGTGGACCAGGCTGGTCTCAAAGCTGATCTCAAGTGATCCACCTGCCTCAGCCTCCTGAAGTGCTGGTATTACAGGCATGAGCAACCATGCCTGGCCTATCTGTTCATATTCTTGGCACATGTTTCTATTGGCCTTTTTTTTTCTGATTGGTTTCTTATTTTTTGAAACAGAGTCTTGCTCTGTTGCCCAGGCTGGAGTGCAGTGGCACGATCTTGGCTCACTGCAAGCTCCACCTCCCAGGTTCACACCATTCTCCTGCCTCAGCCTCCCAAGTAGCTGGGACTACACGTGCCCGCCACCATGCTGGCTAATTATTTTGTATTTTTGGTAGAGACGGGGTTTCACCATGTTAGCCAGGATGGTCTCGATCTCCTGACCTTGTTATCCGCCTGCCTCAGCCTCCCTTTTTCTCTGATTGGTTTCTAGAAACTCTTTGTATACTGAGTAATTTAGCTACTTTTTTTGTGACATATGTTACAATTTCCCTTAAATGTTTTGTTTGCTTTTAGACTTTACTAATGGTATTTTTGGCATGCTGAAATTTTTATGTGTTTGGATTTATTAATCTTCTATTTTAAAATATATGTGTTTTGTAAAAAGGACGCACTCTTCAATAAAGGTCAACTGAAAATAGATTAACCACTTAAATGTAAGACCCCAAACTGTAGAGCTATTAGAAGAAAACTTAGGGAAAAAGCCTTATGACATTGGTATGGACAATTATTCTTTTGGATATGACCCTGAAAGCACAGGCAACCAAAGCAAAGGTAGACAAGCAAACAGAATTATATCAAATAAAATGCTTCTGCACAGTAAAGGAAACAACAGAATGAAGAGACAGCATATAGAATGAGATAAAATGTTTACAAACTGTAATAAAGGGTTAATACCCAAATATAAGAAACTCAGACAACTCCATAGCAAGAAAACAACCAGATTTTAAAATGAGCAAAGGACCTGACATTCCTCAAAAGAAGGCATACAAATGGCCAATCAGTATACCAAAAAGTGCTCAACATCACTAATCATCAGGGAAATGCAAATTAAAACCACAATGAGACATGACTTCACATCTGTTGATTGAGAATTACCAAAAAGACACAGACAACAAATGTTAGTAAGAAAGTAGAGAATAGGGAACACTTGAACTCTGTTGGGAGCAATATAATTTAGTTCAGCCATTATGGAAAACAATATGGAGATTCTTCAAATATTAAGATTAGAATTCCCTACAGCTAACAAGGGAAAGAAAATATCTCTACAAGAAGAGCTAAAAACCACTACTTGGAGATATCAGAGATGATACAAACAAATGGAAAAATATTCCTTGCTCATGGATGGGAAGAATTAATATTATTAAAATGTCCATACTGCCCAAAGCAATTTATAGATTCAATGCTATTCCCTTAAACTACCACTGACATTCTTCATAGAACTAGAAAAATCCATTTTAAAATTCATATGGAACTAAAAGAGAGCCTGAATAGCCAAGGCAATCCTGAGCAAAAAGAACAAAGCTGGAGGCATCACATTACCCGACTTCAAACTATACTAAAAGGCTACGGTAATCAAAACAGCATGATACTCGTATAAGAATAGGCACATAGACAATGCAATAGAACAGAGAACCCAGAAATAAGACCACACACCAACAAGTATCTGATCTTTGACAAACCTGACAAAAACAAGCAATGAGAAAAGGATTTCGTATTCAATAAATATTGCTGGGATAATGGCTAGCCCTATGCAGAAGATTGAAACTGGACCCCTTCCTTATACCATATACAAAATTTAACTCAAGATGGACTAAAGACTTAAATGTAAAACCTGAAACTATAAAAACCCCAGAAGACGCCCTAGGCAATACCATTCAGGACATAGGCACAGGAAAAGTTTTCATGAAGAAAATGCCAAAAGCAGTCACAACAAATGTGCAAATTGACAAATATGACATAAGTAAATGATAGAACTTCTGCCAAGCAAAAGAAACTATCAACAGAGTAAACAGACAACTGACAGAATGGGAGAAAATTTTTGCAATCTGTCCATCTGACAAAGATCTAATAACCTGCATCTATAAGGAATTTAACTTTACAATAAAAAAAAAACCATTAAAAAAGTGAGCAATGGACATGAACAGGCACTTCTCCAAAGAAGACATGCATGTGGCCAACAATCATATGAAAAACTCAACATCACTTATCATAGAGAAATGTAAATCAAAACCACAATGAGATACCATCTCACGCCAGCCAGAATGACTATTATTAAAAAGTCAAAAAATAACAGATGCTGGTGAAGTTGTAGAAAAAAGGGAACACTTCTATATCATTTGTGGGAGTGTAAATTAGTTCAACCATTAGTGGGAAACACTGTGGCAATTTCTCAAAGACCTAGAGACAACTACCGTTCAACTCTGAAATCTCATTACTGGGTATATACCCAAAGGAATATCGATCATTCTATTACAAAGACACATGCATGCATATGTTCATTGCAGCACTATTCACAATAGTAAAGACATAGAATCAACCCAAATCCCCATCAATAATAGATTGGATGAAGAAAATATGGTACATATATAGCATAGAATACCATGCAACCTTAAAAAGAAATGAGATCATGTCCTTTGCAGGGACATGGATGGAGATGGAAGTCAGGAAAGTAACGCAGGAACGGAAAACCAAATACCACATTTCCACTTACAAGTGGGAGCTAAATGATGAGAAAATATGTACACACAGAGGGCAACAACATACACTGGGGCCTGTTGGAGGGTAGAGGTTGGGAGGAGGGAGAAAAGCAGGAAAAATAACCAATGGATACTAGGCTTAATACCTGGGTGATGAAATAGTCTGTACAGCCAACCCCCATTTTTACCTACGTAACAAATCTCCACATCCTGCACATGTATCCCTGATCTTAAAATAAAAAATTTAAAAAAATTACCATATGATCTAGCAATTTGTTGAAAAGCCTGTTTTTTTTTTTTTTTTTTCCATTTTGTGTTTCTGGTATCTTTGTTTAAAATCAGTTTGCTGTAAATGCATATATTTATTTCTGAGCTCTCTATTCTGTTTCATTGGTCTGTGTCTGTGCTGCTTTGATGACTATACCTTTGTGGCATATTTTGAAGTCAAGTAATGTAATGCGTCCGGTTGTGTTCTTTTTAGTCAAGATTGTTTTGGCTAATTGGAGTCTTTTTGTGGTTTCATACATATTTTGGATGGTTATTTCTGTTTCTGTGAAAATATTGATATTTTGATAGGATATATATTTAATCTGTAGACCATTTCAGATAGTATGAAGTTTGATGATATTCTTCTAATTCATGAACACAGGATGTCTTTGTTTTTATTTGTGTCTTGTTTACTTTTGTAATCAATGTTTTATAGTTTTCAGTGTAGAGATCTTTTACTTTTTTGGTTGAATTTAATTTCTCAGTATTTTTTTTTTAGCCATTGTAAATAGGATTGCTTTATTGATTTCTTTTTCACATAGTTCACTATTATATAGGAACATACGTTGTTTTGTATGTTGATTTTGTATCCTGCAACTTTACTGAATGGATTTATTAGTTTTAACAAATGTTTTGGTAGAGTCTGTAGGGTTTTCTATATAATATGTCATTTGCAAACAAGGATAATCTAACTTCTTCCTTTCCAATTTGCATGTATTTTCTTTCTTTTTTCTATTACTCTGGCTTGGACTTTGAGTACTATGTTGAATAAACATGGCAAGAGTAAAAGTTATTGTCTTAATCTTAGATGAAAACTTAACTTTTCTCCATTGATTATGATATTAGCTGTGGGTTTCTTATGCATGACCTTTTTGTGTTAAGGTACATTGCCATACTTAATTTGTTGAGAGTTTTTATCATGAAACAATGTTGAATTTTGTCAAATGCTTTTTCTGCTTCTATTGAAATGATTACATGACTTTAATCCTTCATTCTGTTAATATGGTATATCATATTTATTGATTCGAGTATGTTGAATCATGCATGCATCCCTGGAATGAATCCAACATGGATCATAGTGAACGATCTTTCTAATGTGTGGCTGAGTTTAATTTGCTAGTACTTTATTGAGGATTTTTGTGTCTGTGCTTATCAGGGATACTGGCTTGTATTTTCCTGTACCTTTTCAGTAGTATTCTTGTCTGGTTTTGGTATCAGATTAAGGCTGGCCTCATACAATGAGTTTGTAAATAGTCCCTCTTCAATTTTGTGGAAGAGTTATAGAAAGACTGAATGAGTTCTTTAAATGTTTTGTAGAATTTAATAGTGAAGCCATCAGGATCTGCACGCTTCTTTAACTGGAGACTTCTTAATTACTAATTAAATCTCTCCTTATTTTTGGTACATTCAGATTATTTTTCTTCGTAATTCAGTCTTGGTAGGTTGTATGTGTATAGGAATGTATCAGTATTGTCTAGGTTATAAATTATTTTTTGTCTGGGTGCCTTGTCTCATGCCTGTAATCCTGCACTTTGGGAGTCAAAGGTAGGTGGATCATCTGAGGTCAGGAGTCCAAGATGAGGCTGACCAGCATGGTGAAACCCCATCTCTACTAAAAATACAAAAATTAGCTGGGCATGGTGGCAGGTGACTATAATCCCAGCTACTCGGGAGGCCGAGGCAGAATCGCTTGAACTGGGGGGAGCAGAGGTTGCAGTAAGCCAAATTGTGCCTCTGCACTCCAGCCTGGGTGAAAGAGTGAAACCTCGTCTCAAAATAAATAAATAAATAAATAAAAATAAAAAGAGAGAGAGAGTAAAGAAAAGAAAATTTGTCATGTAATTGCTCATAATGGTCTCTGATGATTCTTTGTATTCTTCTTGTATCAGTTGTAATGCCTCTTTTTCATTTCTGATTTTATCTTCTCTCCTTTTCTCTTAAAGGTTTGTTAATTTTATCTTTCAAAAAACAAACTCTTCATTTTGTTGATCTTTTCTCTTATTTTTCTATTTTCTATTGCATTAATTTTATCTAATCTTATTTCTTCTTCTAACATTGGACTTTGTTCTTCTTTTTCTAATTTCTTGAGATGCAATTTAAAATTGCTTATTTAAGATTTTTCTTTTCTGTCTTAAAGTAGTCTTGTTTAGATTGAATCTTATTGAAGTCCCTTGTCCTTTCTCTACCTGGATATTTATAATTCTCCAGGTTTATAAAGATTTCTGCCATTTTTTCTATAAATACATTTTCTACTTCTTTATCATTCTCTTCCCCTTCTTATATTCATATGGCTCAAAAATTTGCTTTTTTTGATGCTTTCCCATAAATCCTCTAAGCTTTCTTCATTTCTATTCTTTTTTTCCTTATTTGACTGTATATTTTCAAATAACCTTTCTTCAAGTTCACAGATTCCTTCTTCCACTTGATTAATTCTGCTGTTAATGCTCTAATACATTTTTCACTCGATTTACTGTATTTTCAACTCCAGAATTTCCATTTGTGTTTTTAATAATATACATTATTAAAATTAATTTCTATTTAATTTTATTTTGGTCATTTATTGTTTTTCTCATTTTATTGAATTTTTTTTCTCTATTTTCTCAAAGTTTGCTAAGCTTCCTTAAAACAATTGTTTTGAATTATTCATCAGCCTGTTCATACATCTCTGTATCTTTAGGGTTATTCACTGGCACTTTGTTTTTTCCCTTTGGTCAGGTCTTGTTTCTCTCATTATTCCTAATCCTTACAGCTGTGGATTGGTATCTGTACATTTGAAGGCATAGGTACCTATTTCAGTCTTCACAGACTGGCTTAGTCTGGGAAAGCCCTTCAGCGGTTAGCGTGTCCAGAGATTCTGAAAAGGTCATTTGGCATGGTCCACAGATGGACTTGCTGCTGGAGTCCTTGGCCTGGATACTCTGGTGCCTGGGTCAGCAGGAGGGTGAGCCTGGAGCCAGGATACCCTTGAGTGGATATGTTGATTGCGTCTGCTGAGGTGGGCCTGGAGCCTGTATCCATGGGGATTGGCCTAAAACCTGTGTTCTCATGGGCTGGCCTGGTGTTGGAGTGGGTCTAATCCCCAGTGCTACTGGGGCTGGCCTGGCATTGGGGAAGTCCTGAAGCCCAGTGTCACTGTTTCTGAGGAATGTTTGTAGCCTGGGAACAGTGAATTTGTCTGGTGGCAGTGTGGACTGGAGATCAAGTCTGCCATGTAGGTCTGAGGCCTGAGGCTGTGGAGTCCAACTTAGTGCCAGGTTAGGCTTACAGGCTCAGTGTGCGGATATTGGCCTGGAGTCTGTTGCTGTGGGGGCCTATACAATGCTGGGTTTTACTGTGGCAGGTCTGTTGTTGGGATCCAAGACAATGTCTTGTGTCAATTCTTCTCTTTTTCCAAGTGGAGAGTATCTCTCTCTCTCTATGTTGTGCTGCCTAGGTATGGGGGAGGGGTGATACAGGTAATGTAAAGCTGTTCTTCCTACCCTCTTCAGTGCATATGATTTCTGTGTCATACTCAGGTACTGTGATCTCTCACCTGGCTTGCTTATCTCTTGTGAAGGTATTTTTATGCATGGATAGTTACTGTCTTCATGGTTTCTCATCTTGTCCATTGTCACTTATGAATTGAGAAATGACTCAAGGTAGACAGTATAGAATTTTGGTTTGCTGAAATGATTTTCCTTCGATCACAAATCTCATCTTGTTACCTGTTCAATGGCTTAAAGCAGATTTTATTAAAAAATATTTTATCTATATGTTCCGGTTGTTCTCATTAAGAAGTAGAATTCTCCCAGCCTTTATTTCTTGTTTTGTTGTGCTCTCTTTTGTCACTGAATTATTTTGTTCTTAATTTGATTGTTTTCTCTAAAAAACTAGCTCTGTAATTTTAATTAGTACTAATTTTCTAATTTATCAAATGCAGTGTTTTTAAATTAATCTTTTCTTTTGCTCTACTTAGATTTATTTTGTTCAGCTCATTTTGTTTCTTGAGTTAGATGTATATATATGCATATATACCTATATATTGTATTAGTAGTAAGATAATATATATATCATTTATGTATAGCAAATTGATATATATTTAGAACTATAAATATTTCTCTAAGAATGAATTTAGATATAGCCTACAAATTTTGGTATGATGTATTTTTATTATAATGTATAAAGATATTATGCAATTTCAATTTTGACTTTCTTGACAAAATTTAATTAAAAGGGTATTTTTTTCATTTTCAGATTTGATGCACTTTTTGGTTTTGGTTTTGTTTATAATTTTACTACATTATGATCAGAGAGTTTGTGTGAACCATTTCTTTTTTTTGAATTTGCTGACTTTTTTTGTGGCCTAATAATTTTAATTTTTTATGGACTCTTGAAAGTAAGCCTAGCCTATATTTTCGTGGTAGATTTTAAAATATATGTCCTTTTGATGTACTTAATTATGTTGTATAGATTGCTTCTAATATGCTTCTATTTTTTTTTGAATATTCTCAGGTTTTATTTATGAATATTGATACCATTTTTCATAATATGTAGATATTTCTACTGTTATAGTTTCACTGATATTGTGCCCATTATTTTTTACTTTTTATTTTTTTTTTTTGAGGCGGAGTCTCACTCTGTCACCCAGGCTGGAGTGCAATGATGTGGTCTCGGCTCACTGCAACCTCTGCCTCCTGGGTTCAAGCGATTCTCCCGCCTCAGCCTCCTGAGTAACTGAGACTACAAGGTGCGTGCCACCATACCTGGTGAGTTTTTGTGTTTTTGGTAGAGATGAGGTTTCACTGTGTTCGCCAGGCTGGTCTCAAACTCCTTTCCTTATGATCCGCCCGCCTCGGCCTCCCAAAGTGCTGGATTACAGGCATGAGCCACTGCGCCCGCCCATTATTATTATTGTTTTAGAGAGACAGATTTTGCTCTGTCATCCAGGCTAGAGTGCAGAGATGTAGTCATTAACTCACTGTAACCTCAAACTCCTGAGCTCAGAAGTTCTTCTCACCTCAACCTTCTAAATAGCTAGGGCTACAGGCTCATGCCACCATGCTAGGTAATTTTTAACCATTTTTTTCCAGAGATGGTGGTCTTTCTGTGTTGCTCAGATTGGTATCGACTTCCTGGCTTCAAGTAATCTCCCTGCCTCAGCCTCTCAGAGGTATGATGTGTATGATCTGTATGGTAGCGGGGATTACAGGTGTGAGCCACCGTGTCTGGGTGGTACCCTTTATTATTTTACAGATTTTTTCTTTTTTTAACTTGGTTTTTTTGTTATTAATCATGTGATATTATGATCATGGTTTCTGTCTCTTTGTCTCTTTAATAAGCAAATAATTTAACTTGCTTAAGTTCATTTTCAAGTTTTCTGAGTTAATGTTTTGGGTTTTAGTTATATTTATAGTATTTATTTGGTTTTGCTTTGTAAATGAATGTGGAAGACTTTCAATGGACAAGTTTAATCTTTTATTCTTATGGAAATGGCACATGTGTTTGGTCTTAATTTTGGTCATATTATTTTATTTCATGCTTATGTTTTTATAGCTTTACAAATATTTCATGGCCTGCTCTGCTTTCTCTGCTTTATGTTTGTGCTTCTTTTGATAATTAGAAAGGCTTATACTTTTGTTGTAGTTGTTTCCTGTAATTTTATATGATATCCTTCTTTCCTTCGACAGTGTTTATTAATTTTCTACTCTGATTAATGATGAAAATAGTACACTTTCTTCTTCTTTTCCCTTCCTTGCTTCTTTTTCCTTCCTTGCCTCTACCTCCTAAGTTTACTTAATTACAGTTTAGTCTTCACTTGGCATTGCAGGTTCTTAGAAACTGCAACTTAATGTAAAACAATACATAACAAAACCAATTTCTTTTATTTTAAAAAACCTTTTCCTTTTTTTCAATATTTTAATACTTTAATTTTAAGTTCAGGGGTACTTGTGCAGGTATGTTACATAGGTAAACATGTGTCATGGGGGTTGGTTGTACAGATTATTTTACCTTAATACCTTATACAGGTATTAAGCCTAGTACTTGCTGTTTGTCCTGATCCTCCCTCTCTTCTCACCCTCCAACCTCTGAGAGATCCCAGTGTATGTTGTTCTCCTCTATGTGTTCATGTGTTCTCAATCATTTAGCTCTCACTTATAAGTGAGAACATGTGGTATTTGGTTTTCTGTTTCTACCTTAGTTTGCTAAGGATAATGGCCTTCAGCTCCATCTATAGCCCTACAAACAACATGAACTTTTTCTTTTTTTTATAGCTGCATAATATTCCATGATGTATAAGTACTATATTTTCTTTATCCGGTCTATCATTGACAGGCATTTGTGTTGATTCTGTGTCTTTGCTATTGTGAATAGTGTTGCAATGAACATATGCACACATGCATCTTTATAATAGAACAATTTATATTCCTTTGGGTATATACCCAGTAATGGTTCTGCCTTTAGGTTTTTGAGGAATCACCACACTGTCTCCCATTATGGTTGAACTATCATAATCTACAATTCCATCAATAGTGTATAAGCATTCTTTTTTCTCCACAACTTCACCAGCATCTGTTATTTTTTATTTTTCAACTTTTTGTAATAACCTTTCTGACTGGTGTGACATGGCATCTCATTGTGGTTTTGATATGGATAGGAGATAGGGAAATACTGGGTAGAAGAGGGCAGTTCCCCTGCAAAGGCCCCACCCTCAAGCCTGGAAACCTGTGGCCCTAAATGAGAACAGGCATTCCTGTTTTCACACCCCAAAGTTGCCTTTCAGCCTGCCATATCCCCCTGTGCCGTACCCATATAAACCCTAAACCCTCAGATCCACCAGGAAATGAACAGACAAGCAGACAAATGGAAGAACGGTGCAGCAGAGAAGGACAGAAGGGATGGAGCATCTGAACATTGGGAGGAGTTTGGCTGAGGACATTTGGAGAATTGGTCACTGGATAGTGAAACTCAGGGGAGGATCATCTTCTGACTGTATCCTCTGTCTAGCTTCACATCCATCCTGCTGAGAGCCACTTCCACTACCCAGTGAAACCCACATTCACCATCCTTCAAGTCCCCATGCGACCTGATTCTTCTGGGATGCTGGACAAGAGCTTGGGATACAGAAAGCTGTCAAACTGGCCCTCTGCCCTTGCAAAAAGGCAGAGGGTCCACTGAGCCAGTTAACACTTAAGCCATCAGCAGATGGCAAGGCTAAAAGGGGGCATTGTAGCAAATGCCCCCTTACGCTCCTGCACCTGTTCATCTGCATGCTCCACCTTCCATAAGAGGTTTGAGCAGTGGCAGTGACCAAACAGATGAGCCACACCCCTGTCAGATGTCCTGAGAGTGGGGTCAGGGAACTCTCTTGTTTCAGTTTTGATTTGCATTTTTCTATGATCAGTGACACTGAACTTTTAAAAATATGATTCTTGGCCACATGTATGTCTTCTTTTGAGAAGTGTCTGTTCATGTCCTTTGCCCACCTTTTTAACAGGGTTTTTTTTTTTTTCTTGTAAATTTGCATATGTTCCTTATATATGCTGGATATCAGACCTTTGTCAGATGGACAGATTGAAAAATTTTTCTCTCATTCTGTGGGTTGTTTACTCTGCTGATGGTTTCTTTTTCTGTGCAGAAGCTCTTTAGTTTACTTAGATACCATGTGTCAATTTTTGCTTTTATTCCAATTACTTTTGGCATTTTCATCATAAAATCTTTGCCTGTGCCTACATCCTGAATGGTGTTGCCTAGCTTGTCTTCCAGGGTTTTTATAGTTTTGAGTTTTACATTTAAGTCTTTAATCCATCTTGAGTTAACTTTTATATATAGAGTAAGGAAGGAGTCCAGTTTCAGTACTCTGCATATGGCTAGCCAGTTATCCCAGCACCATTTATTAAATAGGGAATCTTTCCCCATTGCTTGTGTTTGTGGGGTTTGTTGAAGATCAGATAGTTGAAGGTGTGTAGTCTTATTTCTGGGTTCTCTATTGTGTTCCATTGTTCTGTGTGTCTGTTCTTATACCAGCACCATGCTGCTTTGCAAAAACAATTTTATTTTTCTAATCAATGTTGTAACAGAACTACTTGAAAGAAACAATGTTATTCAAGACCTGCCATATGTCATTTCACTTAGAGTCACAGTTTCCAAGAATCTGTTGATGAGGTTAAGTGAGGACTTGCTGTTAAATAATAATTCTTAGTATTTGCTTTTGTTATATCAAGTGAGTTTTTTCTCTGGTATTGATTTTTCAGATTTAACTATTTTAACCTCCCAACTACTAAAAGCGATGAAGTCGGGGCACACATTACTTGTCATCCTTATGTCACCTTCCCTGCTAACATTTTGATTATATACATTAAGAGTTATAACATCTATTGCCAACCAAACTCCCCACAGTTGTTTAGTCTTAGTACTACAATTACAAAGATGCAACGCTCACTGATACTCCTTCTGCCATTTTCTCTCCAGTCATCTTTTGGTGGGTGTATAAGAGATTCATACAGAAAGGTTCATGGGAACAATATTCTTCATGTTTTTGCTGTTCTCCATATATTATCAAGTTTAATTTTTATGTTTTTGAATACAGAAATGTTAAAGTATCAGTGAGGATAGATGAATGCTGTGGATTGTGAATACTTTTTCTCCTTCTGTTCTTGCTCCTCCCTGCCTCTTGCCATCTACCTGGTTGTAGAGGCAGGGATCTCAGCAGCTTTGGTTTTATGAGATGACTGTATATCCTTTGGCCACAGTTGATTGGTCCAAGGTAGGCACCAGTTCTTAGTTTTGACAATGAGAGTCCCGACCATGGAGATTTGGGGAGAGGAGTGACAGCAAAAGAAAGAAAAAGAAGAAAGAGAAATCGAGAGAAAGACTAGTCATTCTGTGGGTGGCTGGACCTGTAAATAAGGCTGTTTATGGCCATGTTTTTAGACCGTAATTAGGAAAGCAGAGAGAAAAAAATAAATAGGGCAGAGGCACAGAGAGATGCAGAACTAAATAAGAAAGAAGATCTTGAGGGGGCGGAGCAAGATGGCCGAATAGGAACAGCTCCAGTCTCCAACTCCCAGCGCGAGCGACACAGAAGACCGGTGATTTCTGCATTTTCAACTGAGGTACTGGGGTCATCTCACTAGGGAGTGCCGGACAATCGGTGCTGGTCAGCTGCTGCAGCC
>NW_016803392.1:2748032-2767063 GCF_001698545.2 Rhinopithecus bieti
AAAATTAAAAAAAAAAAAAAAAAAGAAGATCTTGTACGTTTCCTCTAGCTTCCAGTTTATCCCAGAGGCCTGGCCGTTTCTCTTGTTTCCATGTGACATTCTTGTAACTGTATAATAAATTCACTTATTTTACTTAAATAGGTTTCTGCTATTTGCAAATATAGGAAACCAACTCATACTCTGTATGATAGCATAGGATACAAGTCTTCTCAATGAAAATGAGTGAGAAAAATCAGATTTGATTAATCTTTCTTATCCTACAGGATTTTTTCAACTACAGAGTTACCAAGTGAATTTAAACACAGACTTTTTATTAGCTGGCTTAATTAGCAGATTAGATCTGGTTTCAGTATCAGACACACTGGCTGTGTCAATATAATACAATAGTGCAAAATTAAAAACAACTGAGGGATTCAGTCATTTGGATTTGCAGTGGCTCATTAAGTCAGCCCATGAGCTGCAGGCAGGTACATTTGGATTGCCACAGCTCGCTAATCTTTCCCTCCAGTTCTCTTGTGGTTGTCTATACTTGTAGCTTAGTCATTGACTGCCCTTCTTAAAAGCATTCTGATCAAAAAGCACACTTCCTCAAATAGTGCTATTTCAAAAGTGTGAGCACCCTAAAAGCCAAGGCTTACCAGCAGGGTCAAAGTGTCTCCAGACAGTGAATATTATGTTGGTATCTTGAAGAGGAACCTGAACTTCTCAGACTTCTGGGTTTTTTGTTGTTGTTTTGTTTTGTTTTATTGTGGCAATGTATTGGGTAGCTGAAGGAGAAGCTGTAGTCCTAGGAACCAATACCCAGTGTCAAGTATCTTGGGAGTTTTTCAGGCCAGCTCAAATACAGCTTATATATACAATAATGTAAAGTTTAATTAGTCTTTAGCTTACAACTTGCCTTAAAACTCCATTAAAATTTTATTTTCATCAAAATGGGATGTTTTATAAAATATTTAGAAAATAAAATAGAACAAAGAAATAAAGTCAGTTTCCCACTAACCAAAGAAACATTGTTAAATTCTAATATTTTCAGATTTCATTTTTAACTTGTCAATGTCTTTGCTTATTCTTTCATTTATGTGGTACATGCTGTATATTGACCATTCTGTATCACCTTTTTAATCCAAGAATTTTCTATATAATTATAAACTAAATGTTCTCAAAGGCTTCATGGGACGAATATCAGTTTATTAATCATAATTTGGGGGCATTCATGTCTCTAATTTTTTGAGATTTTATTGTGGCAATAAGTACCTTTTGCATAAAACTTCTTTGTGTAGGATTCCTTGTAGGTTAGATCCTCATATGTTTCTGCTCCCATTTTGAATGTTTTCATTCTGGCAGTACAAGTTCGCCCGTCACTTCTTCCTGGTTTCCCTTTAGATTTGCAGGCACTAGTCCTGGGTCTGTGGAGTGAGGAGGCCTAAGATAGGTTTGGGAACCCTGAATGTGCACTGCAAATTTGAAAGAATCTGAAATCCGGGTTAATCCCTTTGTTTTCATCTCACTGAGCCCCAAAGATGAAAACTGGCGGAGAATGTGCTGGGATTTGGCTTGGCCAGCTGGCGAGGCATCCCCGAATAATGGGAGATTATTAGAATCCTGCCCTTTTCCAGCAAGCCTTTATCCACATTCATTTTTGTGTTGTGCCAATTAGGGATGGCACAGTGGTTTGCTTTGTGTGCATTCTGGCAGTCCCATCCACACATATTTGGGAGGAAAATCTCGCAGAATGTGCACGTCACTTTGGCTTTCTGTAACAAGGCATGACAGAGGGATCCTGGGTCCCCAATCCTAAATGCATGAGTAGCTATATGCCTCCAGAGATTATCTGTGAACTTTTAATGCTCTGGCATCTTTGTGCATGAAACATCTCTTATAGAGGACTAGTAATCACACTGAGTATAGAGTGGAGATCAATCTCTGAGGTTTATTTTTCAGTGATGATATTTTATCAATCCAAACTGGAGCCACAGTGGGACACAATAATAAAATATAATTTGATGCAAGGTGGAGTTCGTTGACCCCATTCAATTGTATTTAGTGATTAAAATATTTAAAGTATCTCACTATAAGCATTTTAATCTATATGCCACAGCTCAGCCCCATGGTCAGTACTGTAATGAATCTTCAGCATATAAAGAGCCAGACTCCAGTGTACTCACCCAGGGCCCTTAAGGGGATCTGTATTCAAACCCAAGTTCTTCTTCATATCCAGCTGCTAGGGTTTATCCTCTTTTCACTTCTTAGGTGTCTGCTTTCCTCTTTATGGGTTTTATAAATGCAAAAATAACAACCCCAGCTACCTCTTACTAGTACATAACGGACTTTGTTAATTTTAGTCGAACGATTACTTGTTATGGCAGTGCAGCTGTGTCAGCTGCAAGTAAGAGCCCAACTGCTATGATGCCTGCATGGAACTCCACAGATACCCATTTCTCTCATAGCCATACAGTCTTATTGAGGTTAGCAATTGATGTAAAACCAGAAGAATCAGAGATGGGGCTTCTCTGTGGGATGAACTGATGGATTCAGTTCTTTCTTTAGGTGTCTTTGTGTGGCCCTGCTTAAATCCTTTGTGTAGAACTAGGGGGGTGCCCCTCCTCTGCCAGTGAACTCAACACTTCCAGTATTAGCAATTAATGAGGAATTGATGGAGCCCAGACAGGGGTTAACTGCTTTCCTTCTGTTATGGTCATCAGTGGGCATGGGGACATACTCAGGTGGTGTGTAGGAGCTGCAATTCCATATAAGAAGCAACCCCTTCATCTCGACAGTATCTCTCTCTTTATTCCTGGGCCTAGGATGTGAGGTTATTTCTCTCCTGATATTCAGAAGAGTAATGCTAATATATTCCCATGGCGTGTGTGTGTGTGTGTGTGTGTGTGTGTGTGTGTGTGTGTAATGAATGAACTTTACTGCCAGAGGGGAGCTTATAGTATTTCATTGAATACTATAATTTGAGAGCTAGAAGACACCATACAGATCCTTTGATCCAACCACCATAATTTACAGATCAGGAGATAGATACAGAGTGATTTTAGGGATTTAAGAGAGGATCAATCGACACAGCCAGGTTTACAACCTGGGTATCCTGATCTCAGCCAAATGACTTTTAATAGCACTGTCTAATTTTAAAAGACGAGAACATTTATATAGTTTGCCGAGGCAGAAGAGAAACACCAAAGTGTTTATCATTATTGTTCTTATTACTATTACTAATTAGCATAGTACTTTGTGCTTTTTCTTTTTTTAAGCACTTTATTTAAGTATGATTGACATACAAAAAGCTGTACATATATAATATACACAACTTGATGAATTTGAAGATAAATATATACCTGTGAAACCATCACCACAATCAATGCCATAGATGTATCCACCACCTTCGAAGGTGTCCACCCATCCTCTGTTTATTTATTTATTTATTTGTTTGTTAGGAATATTTAACATAAGATCTACCCACTTAGCAGATTTTAAAGTATGAAATACAATATTGTTAACTTTAGGCACTGTGCTGTACAGTAGATCTGTTGGACTTATTCATCCTGTATAATTGAAACTTTGTACCCTTTAACCAATACCTGCCCATTTTCTTCTTCTCCTAGCACTTGGCAACCACCATTGTACTCTCTACTTCTGAGGGTTTGACTATTTTAGATTCCTCATATAAATGGAATTATGTAGTATTTGTCCATCAGTGTCTGGCTTATTTCTCTTATTTCTGAACCTCTAGGTTCATTCATGATGTCACAGTGACAGAATTTCTTTTTTTTTTTAAAGGCTGAATTCCATTTATTCCATTTCATTTCATTCCATTGTGCATGTAGAGGAAATTTACAAATGTGTTAGTTTCCAAATATTTGGGGATTTTCTAGAGATATTTCTGTTACTGATTTCTAATTTAACTCCATTGTGATTAATGAACATACTGTGTCTGACTGGAATTTTTTTACATTTATAGAGACTTGTTTGTGGCCTAGAATATAATTCATATAGGTAAATGTCCCATGTGCGTTTGAATATGTATTCTGCCTTTGGTGGAGTTTTGTTTTTCCATATTTTGGAGTGTTCTGTTAATGTCAGTTAGGTCAAGTTGGCTGATGGCATTATTCACATCTCTTAAATCCTTACCGATTTTGTGTCTACTTTTTCTAGAAACAATTGGAAGAGAGGTGTTAAATTTTCTAACTGTAATTATGGGTTTTTCTGTTTCTCTTGGCAGTTCTATGAGTTTCTGCACCATATATTTTGAAACTCTCTCATTAGGGGCATAAACATTTACTAATACTATGCTTATTGTTCAACTGACCACCTTACAATTATAAAATGATCTTCTTCATTCCTACTAATCATCTTTGTTCTGAAATATACTTTGTTTGATAGTAATGCTGACATTCCAGCCTTCTTTTCATTAATGTTAGCATGGCATATATTTTCAGTACTTTTCTTTTCACTTATTTCTTTATATTTAATACATATTTCTTGTATTAGCATATGGTTGTGCTTTGAAAGAAAAATCTATCTGACAGAGCTGAGTGTACTGGCTCATGCTTGTAATCCCAGCACTTAGGGAGGCTGAGGCAGGAGGATCACTTAAGCCCAGGAATTTGAAACCAGCCTAGGCAACATAGTGAGACCCATCTCTACATTTTTTTTTTTTTTTTTAAATTAGCCAGATGTAGTGGCACACATCTGTGGTCCCAGTTACTTTGGAGGCTGAGGTGGAAGAATTGCTTGAGCCCAGAAGGTTGAGGCTGGAGTAAGCCATGATCATGCCATTACATTTCAGCCTGCGCAACAGAGCAAGACCATAAAATTTATTTGACAACCAGAAAAATGAAATTTATTTGACAATCTCTGCATTTTCATTGAGATGTTTAAAACATTTACATTTAATGTGATTACTGATATGGTTGCATTTCAATTGATCATCTTTTTATTTGCTTTCTATTGGTCTTATCTCTTTTGTTCCAGTTTTCTTCTTTATTGTCCTTTTTTTAGATTAATAATTTTATGATTCTGTTATAACTATTTTAGTCACTGCTTTAGGCTATATATTATACATATTTAACTTATCATATTCTACCTTCAAATAAAATTATACCACTTCATGAGAATTACAAGAAATGTTCAACAATATATGCTTTTCTCTGCTCCCAACTTTTATACTATTGTTAGGCATTTTACTTTGACATATGTTATAAACCATACTTATTTTTGCTTAGATATTTAATTATCTTTAAAAAGAGACTTTGATAGGCTGGGCGCAGTGGCTTACGCCTGTAATCACAGCACTTTGGGAGGCCAAGGCAGGCGGATCATGAGGTCAGGAGATTGAGACCATCCTGTCTAATACTGTGAAACCTCGTCTCTATTAAAAATGCAAAAAATTAGCTGGGCGTGGTGGTGGGCACCTGTAGTCCCAGTAGCCCCAGCTACTTGGGAGGCTGAGACAGGAGAATGGCATGAACCAGGGAGGCAGAGGTTGCAGTGAGCCGAGATAGCACCACTGCACTCCAGCCTGGGTGACAGAGCGAGACTGTATAATCTATGTAATCTACCGTCCCCCCCCAAAAAAAAGACTTTGATAATAAGATACATATTTTCCCATTTTATTACCATTTTTCGCACTCTTTATCTCTTCCATAGACCTTTATTTCCATTTGCTGTTGTTTTCTTTCTGCCTGAAGGACTTTCTTAACGTTTATTGTTGTATAGATCTGGTGATAAGCCTTTGTTTCATTTTCATCTTTGTTTATACTTTTAGAGACAGGTCTTGCTATGTTGCTCAGGTTGGGCTCAATCTCCTGGCCTCAAGTGATTATCTCTTCTCAAGTCTCTCAAGTAGCTGCAATTACAGGTGCAGCCAGCTTGCTTGGCTCATCTTGATTTTTGAAAGGTATTTTCCCTGGGCACAGAATTTTAGATTGATAGATGTCGTTCTACTATCTTTTAGTTTACATTGTTTCTGACAAGAAATCAACTGTAATCCTCATTTTTGTTTCTTTGTATGTGACATGACTTTTCCTCTGGCTACTTTTTTTTATTTTTTTGAGACGGAGTCTTGCTGTGTCACCCAGGCTGGATTGCAGTGGCGCGATCTCGGCTCACTGCAACCTCCGCCTCCTGGGTTCAAGCTATTCTCCTGCCTCAGTCTCCCAAGTAGCTGGGACTACAGGTGCCCGCCACCACACCCAGCTAATTTTTTGTATTTTTTAGTAGAGATGGGATTTCACAGTGTTAGCCAGGATAGTCTTGATCTCCTGACCTTGTGATCCGTCCGCCTTGGCCTCCCAGAATGTTGGAATTACAGGCATGAGCCACTGTGCCTGGCTGACCTCCGGCTACTTTTAATACTTTCTCTTTATCATTGATTTTGAACCATTTGAAAAGATGTGCCATAGCCTATTTTCTTCAGTTTCTAGCATTTGGGGTTTGTTTGGCTTCTTGCATATACAAGTTCAGTTTTTATCAAATTTTGAACATTTTGATTGTGAATTTTCAGATATTCTTTAATGCCACCTCCATTTTCTCCAAACCCAGTGACTGCAGTTACACATAATTAGGCTGCTTGATACTGTTCCACACTTCATGGATGCTCTGTTCATTTAAAAAAAAAAAAACTCTTCTTGATCTTTTTTTATTTTTCATGTTGGAAAGTTCTATTGCTGTGTATTTAAGTTCATTAATTTTTTTCTTCAGCAGTGTCTAAACTGCTCTTTATCTTATCAAGTCTATTTCCAACTCACACACTGTACTTTCATCTCTAAAAGTTTGATTTAGGTCTCTCAAAAAATGTATCCTCCTCTGTATGCTTTAATTTTTGAAGGTATGATTATATAGTGGTAACAACTATTTTAATGTCCTTGTTCTCTATTTCTGACATCTGCATTTATTCTGAGTCAATTTTGATTGATTGTATTCTTTCTTTATTATAGGCTGTATTTTCCTTCTCATCTGTTTGTCTAATAATTTGTTATCGGATTTCAAATGTTGTGAATTTTAACTTGTTTGCTTTTGTACACTTTTTTATTTATATCACTATTATTGGCCTTTGTTCTGGAGTGCATTTCAGTTATTCAGAAAAATTGGGCTTCTTTACCTTTAAGATTTGCTAGGTGGAAGTATAGCAGTGCCCAGTCTAAGGAGAATTATTTCTCTCTACTGAGGCAAGATCCTTCTGTATTATCTACCCAATGCTAAGTGAGTCATGAGGATCTCTATTTTCCCCAGTGGGAACAGGCATTACTCTATGCCTGTCTTGGGTGAATGTTGGGCAGAGTTACTGCTGATCCTTTTGGGGGATTCTTTCCTTAGCCTTAATGCACTGGCTGATCATTACTCAGCTGAGCACCGAGGAGGTCTCTGTCCAAATGTTAGGAGTTCTTCCTCTGTCCAGTTTTCTCCTTTCTGATGCATTGTCTTAAGAACTGTAGCCACTTTCACAGACTTTTAGCTCCATCTCCTCAAGTCAGATGGTTCACTGTGCTTTGCTTAGCTTTCTCCTACCTGCACCATAATTTAAAACGTTTTAAGGACATAAGCTAGAGTAGTTATTTGTTTTCTGTTTTTTCAGGGATCACTTTCCTTCATTTCCTGACATCCAACATTGTGAAAATAATTTTTAAAGAATATTTTGCCTTGTTTTGTTGTTTCAGACTAGAGCATAAATTTGGCCAGAAGTAGAAGTCATCAGGTGAACTGAAGTCAGATTTCAATATTTTATACATGTTTCAACTTCTTTGTTTATATCTAATTGTCTCTTGGGAAGGGGATTCATCCTAAACTTGTGCATAGTCCCTGTAACACTGTATTTGCTGTAAATTTAGAAATGTCCTGGTATAAGAAATAATGACAGCATAGGAGTAATTTGCAATTAAAAACCGTGTGTCTATCGTGTGATGTTTAATACTGTTTTCTTGGGTTTACTGTATTTTTATCTAGATTCCTGTAATATAAGAAGAAGGGCTGGACCAGTCTGACTTTCAGTGGAAGGTGGGAGTCCTAGGGCTTGGAACCCTGGGGTTAAAACCAGAGTAGAATAACCAGGTAGAAAAGTTAAAGCCCAAATGGTAAAAGGGAAGTCATGAGAAAGAGACAGAGGAGAGTTCAGTGACTGGGATTCAAGTCTCGGTGAGAAATCAAGTGTGGAAGCTGAGAACGAGGAGACAGTGGAGAAAAGCAATACTGTGAATATCCTGAGAGATGTACTGGGTGTAGATGGCCCTCTCCTTGAAACTTAAAAAACAAATCATCTGTACTTTGGGAGGCCAAAGCAGGCAGATCACAAGGTCAGGAGTTGGAGACCAGCTTGGCCAATATGGTGAAACCCCGTCTCTACTAAAAATACAAAATTAGCCGGGTGTGATGGGCCTGTAGTTCCAGCTACTCGGGAGGCTGAAGCAGGAGAATAGCTTGAACCCGGGAGGCGGAGGTTGCAGTGAGCTGAGATGGCACCACTGCATTCTAGCCTGGGCAACAACAGAGCAAGACTCTGTCTCAAAAAAAAAAAAAAAAAAAAAAAAGCATCTGGCATGGATATGGTGAAAGGATGAGTGAAACTGACATAAAGAGATAGAAATAAGATGGAAAATCATTTACAGCATATAACTACAACAAATTCCTCTCTCAAATCTGTTAGTGTGGCTCTAATTACTACATTAGGTCTATAAACTCCGTCATCCTGCTTATTCACAGTGGTTTCCTGACTTTGTTGCCTTATAACTGAGATATATGTAAACATAATAAATACTCACACAAAACATCTGTCTCAAATTCGTTCTGTTTCTTTGCAAAGAAGCCAGAAATTTTGATACGATCACAGTAAAAAGATCATGCTGTTTGTTATACTTAAGGCTTTTAATTACCTTAGCAAGTGTTTTAAATGAATAATAAGTTTACAATTCAAACAGAATACATAAGGTTGTAATTTCTCAAAACATATTTCATGTTGATTTGCTCTTTGTTCAGATATAGCTTCCAAATATAGTAGCATCTGATAGGCCTTACTCAATATAATTATAAATTTGTATTATTTCTGTCATCCATCACATTCCGTAAAAGCCAGATAAAAACTTCTGAAAACCATTTAAAATAATGATAATGCTATGTTCTGGCACTTTACTGAAGGTCATGCAATGCATAATCTAATTTAATATTCACAATAATGCTGTGAGGTAGTTATTACCATTTTCTAGAAGAAACTCCAGTTTGGAGAGTTTAAGTATCTTGTCCAAAGTTGCAGTTATCAGGGAGATCAAAGTCAGGTCTGTTTGACTTCAAAATTCTTAATCACTACTTTGCCCTTATTTCTCCCTCTTTCTTGTTTTCCCTTTCTCTTTTGTTTGTAGAGGACTGAGCTGCAAATTCAGCACGCTTCTCAGTGTCCCACCTTACTATCATCTTACTTAGTCACAAGACCATCCTAGAATCTGTTGTTGGAATTCATCAAACGGGCTTGCCGGCTTTGGATGAGTTAGGAGGTTCTTTGTCACTCCCTGTAATACTTCAGAAACATACTTCAGGATAATATAGGACAGGCAACCCATAAAAATTCACAGAACACAATATGTTTTCTTTATTTCTGCTATTGTAAAGTTCAGATTAACTTTCCTTTTAATACAACCCAGTAGAAACCAAAGTTTCATTGTTTATTGGACAGGAGAGAAGCTTGAGTCTGTGGACGCTGCCTCATGATGACTGATGGGGGCAGCAGAGGGCTTTCCAAGTGAGCTTGCACAAGGCCAAGTTAGAGAAGCATCCCTTGGCTATGTTGGAAGTAGCGGCGGGCAGAAGGTTGAGTTGTGGCAGGAAAGGTTATCAGGAGTCATGGAAAGAAGGAGAAAGAGAGATCAAGTCATGGTTGTAGCTAGGCCAGGTATGAGAGACTTGGAGAAATTGACAAGATTAGAGTTGAGGATAATCAGTTGAATAGACAAAAATCCCATCTGTAGATACAAGGCTATCTGTCTGGCCCTATCCAGCTTCAAGCTATAAAGTGCCATATTTATGGCTTTTCAAAAATCTTTCATGGTGTCACTTATGTTATAAATTTTATATTTATTATAGTTATTATGCTCATTTAATGTATCTGTTTATATTATTTAATTTTCATACATTCTAATAAAAATCTCACAAATTCTCATAAAAACCCTATGGTAGGTATTTATCCAAATGTTACATAGAAAGAAACTGAGTTGAGTAAGGTCAGAACGTTTGGAGTTAGATCTCAGGTCGAATCCAATCTCAGATCTCAAATTCTCCCTCAATTTCTCAATACATTGACAATTTTCTTCTACCTAAAGATTATTTTTATAACTAGAAAATGTGAAGAAAATCAATGCAGTGATATTTCAAAAGTCCAAATTCTCTAAATCTATTTTCGTCTATTCAGTATTCTTTAGAATGCATTTATTGGAATGAAAATCTTTTCCTTGGAGATTCTGAGTTCTTTGATGCACAATTTAAATAGTTTGATTATTGAATTATCTGAGGGGTAATATGAGAATAGTAGACGTTATAAGACTAGGGAGTCCCTAATAATCTTAGTGGCAGAGATGTACATGACCCTGAGAGCTTCAATTACTCATAGAATTGTCACCTCATTTTAGAAGCTGATGTGTGTTACCATGTAAATATGACATATTAAGCTGAGATGAAAAATGGAAACAGCCATTTATACATGACCAAAGTGTTTATGAAGTTGCATATTAATATATTGGTTGGTATATACAAATTTTAAAACAGTTTAAAAATATTTAAAAGTTTATTTTCCAGTATAATCCTAGAGGAAGGGCTGGCATTTGTGGAACCCTGATTTTCTCAGGGTTTGATTGGAATATTGAATTCAGCAAAACTTGAAAAGGTTTAAAGTCAAAAGTGATTTTAGTGCTGGAGTAGCCATAGACCACATATTAGGATGCTCTGCCTAATCTCAACATAGCCTTTAGGAAAATAAAAATATATATAACAGAAACAATTACTTTTCAAATGGTTTAATTTTATATGGGGAAACCAACAATAGAATTTTCCCTTAAGTTACCCAGATATGGCAGTTTTATGCATACATTATAGGACTCTGCTTAGATTGACACATTTTGCTCAGATTAAGGCTATGTAAAATTAATGGATGGAATCTGCAAGCCTAATCCTTGGGTTAATTCTGTTAATTTTTTTTTTTTTTTTTGAGATGGAGTCTTGCTTTGTCGCCCAGGGTGGAGTGCAGTGGTGCGATCTCGGCTCACTACAAGCTCCACCTCCTGAGTTCATGCCATTCTCCTGCCGCAGCCTCCCTAGTAGCTGGGGCTACAGGTGCTCGCCACCACTCCTGGCTAATTTTCTGTATTTTTAGTAGAGACAGGGTTTCACCATGTTAGCCAGGATGGTCTTGATCTCTTGACCTCATGATCCGCCTGCCTCAGCCTCCCAAATTGCTGGGATTATAGGCGTGAGCCACCATGCCTGGCCTAATTTTAAAATGTTAAGTTAGGCAAATGCTTTGCGAGTCTGTATGTGTATCTCTGTGTGTATGAGCACGTGAGTTTAATGTGTCCTGTTCACCTTTGTACCCCTTGCCTAGCAAAACTCAGCAGGCTGCTCTCACTTAATATTTCTGAACAAAAGTATACCATTGTAGGAAAATTACATCGATTTTTGCTTTGTAACAATGACAATATCAGCTGATAAAATTGAAGAGGAGTCAGATGAAGAATCAGCAAATCCAAAATCTACTGTACCATTTATTAACCATGTGACTTTGGGAGAGCCACGCAACTTCTGCTTTTTTATTTCTACAGTGGAATAATTATAATTCTTTAAGGATCATTTAGTGCAGCAGTACTCAACCTTTTTGGTACCAGGAACTGGTTTCATGGAAGACAATTTTTCCATGGACCAGGGTAGATTGGGGTATGGTTTCAGGATGATTCATGTACATTACATTTATTGTGTACATTATTTCTATTATTATTACATTATGACATATAATGAAATAATTATATAACTCAACATAATGTGGAATCGGTGGAAGCCCTGAGCTTGTTTTCTTACAACTAGATGGTCCCTTCTTGGAATGATGAGAGACGGTGACAGATCATCAGACATTATAAGGGATATACCTTAAGGTATTAAAAGTCATCTATGACAAATCCACAGCCAACATTATACTGGATGGGGAAAAGTTGAAAGCATTTCCCTTGAGAACTGGAACAAGACAAGGATGCCCACTTTAACCACTTCTATTCAACATAGTACTGGAAGTCCTAGCCAGAGCAATCAGACAAGAGAAATAAATACAGGGCATCCAAATTAGTAAAGAGGAAGTCAAACTGTCACTGTTTGCTGATTATATGATTGTATATCTAGAAAACCCCAAAGACTAATCCAAAAAGCTCCTAGATCTGATAAACGAATTCAGTAAAGTTTCAGCATACAAAATCAGTGTACACAAATCAGTAGCTCTGCTGTACACCAACAGAGACTAATCTGAGAATCAAATAAAGAACTCAACCCCTTTTACAATAGTCACCAAAAATTTTAAATACTTAGGAACATACCTAACCAAGGGGATTAAAGACTTCTGCATGGAAAACTACAAAACACTGCTGAAAGAAATTATAGATGGCACAAACAAATGGAAACATATCCCATGCCTATGGATGGGTAGAATCAATATTGTGAAAATGACCATACTGCCAAAAGTAATCTACAACTTCAGTGCGATTCCCATCAAAATACCATCATTCTTCACAGAACTAGAAAAACAATTATAAAATTTATATTGAACCCTAAAAGAGGCTACATAGCCAAAGCAAGGCTAAGCAACAAGAACAAATCTGGAGGCATCATATTAACTGAATTCAAACTATACCACAAAGCTATAGTTACCAAAAAGCATGGTACTGGTATAAAAATAGGCATGTGGACCAATGGGATAGAATAGAGAATCTAGAAATAAAGCCAAATATTTACAGCCAACTGATCTTCGACAAAGCAAACAAAAACCAAGTCGGGGAAAGGACACCCTATTCCACAAATGGTGCTTGGATAATTGGCAAGCCACATGTAGAAGAATGAAGCTGAATCCTCATCCCTCACCTTATATAAAAATCAACTCAAGATGGATCAAAGACTTAAATCTAAGGCCTGAAACCATAAAAGTTCTAGAAGCAACACTGGAAAAACTCTTCTAGACATTGGCTTAGGCAAAGAGTTCATGACTAAGAACCGAAAAACAAAAGCAACAAAATGAGATTAAATAGATGAGACCTAATTAAACTAAAAAGCTTCTGCACAGCAAAAGAAATAATCAGCAGAGTTAACAGACAACCGACAGAGTAGAAGAAAATACTCACAAACTATGCAGTCAACAAAGGAATAATATCCAGAATCTGTAAGGCACTCAAACAAATCAGCAAGGAGAAAAACAAATAATCCCATCAAAAGGTAGGCAAAGGACATGAATTGGCAATTTTCTTTTCTTTTCTTTTTTTTTTTTTTTTTTTTGAGATGGAGTTTCACTCTTATCACCTAGGCTGGAGTACAATGGCACGATCTCGGCTAAACGCAACCTCTGCTTCCTGGGTTCAAGGAATTCTGCCTCAGCTGAGTAGCTGGGATTACAGGTGCCCGCCATCACGCCCAGCTAATTTTTGTGTTTTTAATACAGACAGGGTTTCACCACGTTGGCCAGGCTGGTCTTGAACTCCTGATCTCAGGTGATCTGCCCACCTTGGCCTCCCAAAGTGCTGAGATTACAGGCGTGAGCCACTGCATCTGGCCGTGAATAGGCAATTTTCAAAAGAAGATATACAAATGGCCAACAAACATATTTAAAAATGCTTGACATCACTAATTATCAGGGAAATGAAAATGAAAACCATAATGTGATAACACCGTACCCCTACAAGAATGGCCATGATTAAAAAATCAAAAAATAGATGTTGGATGTGGTAAAAAGGGAACACTTTTACATTGCCAGTGGGAATGTAAATTAGTACAACTACTGTGGAAAACAGTATGGAGATTCCTTAAAGAACTGAAAGTAGATCTACCATTTGATCTAGCAATTCCACTACTGGGTTCCCAGAGGAAAAGTCATTATATGAAAAAGACACTTGTACATACATGTTTATGGCCATATAATTTGCAATTGCAAAAATATGGAACCAGCCTGAATGTCCATTAATCAACGAGCGGATAAAGAAAATATACTATTATATATACATATATATGCTATTTTATATATGCTATATATATGTCATATACACACACATGTTATATATATGCATGTATATGTTATATATATACACACACATATATATATATGGAGTTGGAGATCATTATTCTAAGTGAAGTAACTCAGGAATGGAAAAACAAACATCGCATGTTCTCACTTATAAGTGAGAGCTAAGCTATGAGCATGCAAAGGCATAAGAATGATACAATGGACTTTGGCACACAGGAGGAACACTGGGACAGGAGTGAGGGATAAAAGACTACACACTGGGTAACGTGTACACTGTTGGGGTGATGGGTGCACCAAAATGTCAGAAATCACTAAAACACTTATCCATGTAACAAAACCTCACCTGTTCCCCCCAAACTATTGAAATTTTAAAAAAAGATTATCATAAGGAATGAGCAACCTAGATCCCTTGCATGTGCCATTCACCATAGGGTTTGTGAATGAGAATCTATGAGAATCTAATGCTGCCACTGATCTGACAGGAGACAGAGCTCAGGCGATAATGTGAGTGATTGGGAGTGGCTATAAATATAGATAAAGTTTCACTGGGTTGCAGCTGCTCACCTTTTGCTGTGTGGCACAGTTTCTAACAGGCCACAGACTGGTACTAGATTGGTCTGAGGGTTGGGGTCCTCTGGTATAGTGGAAACTGAATTAATGTGTAACTAACATGTGTATAAGCTGTAAATTCTATGTAGATCAAAGTATCTACTTTGATGCTTTGAGATCAGGTTTTTATTTCAAAACTTCACAATTCATAATGGATACCAGCTCTGTTTTATATAGGCTTGATACTGTTCCCACATGCCCACATTCTGGGGAGAAGGTCACACTGCTCTTTGGGCTGAATGTGGATAATTTCTCCTATCGCTAATGACTAACTCACAAACTCTTGTGCTTCTTATAGGACATAGGCGCAAAGAATGACTAGGAAAGTCTGGCCGGGTTCAGTGACTCATGCCTGTAATCCCAGCACTTTGGGAGGCTGAGGTGGGTGGATCCATGAGGTCAGTAGTTCAAGACCATCCTGGCTCACACAGTGAAACCCCATCTCTGCTAAAAATACAAAAATTAGCCGGGCGTGGTGGCGGGCGCCTGTAGTCCCGGCTACTCTGGAGGCTGAGGCAGGAGAATGGCGTGAACCCAGGAGGTGGAGCTTCAGTGAGCAGAGATCGTGCCACTGCACTCCAGCCTGGGCGACAGAGCGAGACTCTGTCAAAAACAGAAACAAAAACAAAAAAAAAGAATGACTAGGAAAATCTTGGAGTGAGCTTTCCTTTGTATTATTAATACTGTAGCAAAATGCTGAAGTGTTTTTAATCTGAATGACAAAGAAAAGACATTACTGGAATGTTCATATTGCAGCCCATTTAAAAGCGTCTTGGATGTGCATCCGGTGGTGACTGAGAGACAGATTAGATAGAGAGAAACTAATGAAGTGAGTGAGAAAATGATGTTGGGGAAGATTCTTGTCTCTATTCTTTCTTGAGATACTAGAGCCATCTGAAAACCTGACAAATATGGGTTTTTTATTTTTAAGGCCTCACACACATCAGGCAGGTAGCAAAGGAGAATTAAATTGCATGATTTTCATTTTCACTGGGCTTTAATGTTTTACGTGGACGTTGTTTATGGCTCTCCAGGTTTTACCACTTAGGCACATCATTGTTGCCTAGGGTCAACATAGAAGCAACAGAAGCTGTTTTATCTGAATTTATTCTAGCAGATTTCATGGCCAGAAAATAATAAAAAAAAATAATGTTAGATTTTCATTCAACACGAAGCCTGGCCACAGTGGGCAACATAATACATGTTGGCTGAATGAAATAATCAAAATAAGTTTAGAATAAAATATCAACTGATCATCAGGAAGTTGTAGTGTGTACTTATGTGTGATCTGGCTCCTGCTCAATTCTCTAATCTTTTCATGATGAATTTGCACTGTTTCCCACCTGCTCCCCACCTGCTCTCCTATATTCCAGCCATCCAGACCTCCTTTCCATTGCCCTATCTGTCTGAGCTCTTTCCCACTTTAGGGGCTTTGTATGTGCAGTTCCCTCCATCTATCACACCCTCTCTTAGGTCTTTCCATCTCTGGCTCCTTAAAGCCACTGGTCTCACCTCCTTTAAAGACCACTGTGACATGCTCTGGTGTGCAGACTCTGCGGTGACCTCTATGATCCCTGCCTGCAGCGTTCATGCCTTTGGATAATCCCCTTCTTTGAGTGACGATGGATCTGTGACTTGTTTCTAACCAAAAGAATATGGCAAAGGCAATGAGATATGCCTGTGATTATGTTACATTCTATAAGACTGTCTTGCTAGAGACTTTCTTTGCTGACTCAATGAAGTAATCACCCATGTTGGGAAAGCCTCTGTGTCAAGGAACTGTGGACAGCTACTAAGAGCTGAGGGCCACCTTCCGCCAATGGTGAGCAAGAAGCCCAACCCTCACTTTTACGGCTGCAAATACATACATACATACATATATACATACATACATACATGCATACATATTTCTGCCAGTAACTTGAGTGAGTTTGAAAGTAGATTTGTCCCCATTCAAGCCTACAGATGAAAATACAGCCTAGTTGACACTTTGATTGCTGTCTTTTAAGACCCTGAAAAGGACCCAGCTAATCTGTGCCTAGATTCTTGGCCTGTAGAAAACATGAGATGATGTGTGTTGTTTTAAGCTGCTAAGATTGTGGTAATTTGTTATACACTAATATGTAACTAATAGACACTGCATCTAGCTAGTATTACTCTCATCTCAGTTACTCCCTAATATCACCTTGTTTAAATCTTAAACTCTAGCAGCATATTTGTTTACTTTTAGTTATTTGATATCCCTTCTCCTGAATATATTACTAATTTTATAACCTCTGAAAAATCACTTGAATTCTCTGAAGTTGTTTCCTCATCTATAAATTGGGGTTTTGGAAGGTTATGGAAGTAACTAAGCTTGTGTTTGGGAGGATCCCTTGTGATCTTTTAACTCCTGCCTTTTCTGACTACTTCTGCATAGCTTTAACTGTCTTGATGATTTCGTCCTTTATGCCCTAGATTTTGATGTGTGTCAGGCCCTAAAAGCTTGTGTTTCTCCCTGGATTCTTGACTTTTCTACCTGGCTTTCCAGGTGGAAAACAATACTTGTTTATCTCTGTCCCCTTTATTACAGTCCATAGGCTGAGCTTATTAAACAAGAAGGATAGTGGTGGCTACCAGCCTGTAGCAAATGAGAATTTTGAGTCTGGTATTTTTCTAAGTACTGTGATAGTTATGGAAAAGAATGGTCTCACCAGGTCAATTCCATGGCCCTCTTCCCACTAGATAAACAGAACATGCAGATTATCCTTCTAGTAGCATTGAATCCACTGGGAACTTCATGAACAGATTGTGCTCCCAATTAGCTGGAGAATGAATACTGAGCCTAGACTATTTAAAAGAGTTAGGAGCAGATCCTCAAGCCCTGAAAAATGGTAACAAATTTCTTGGATAATTGTCATATTTCATCTGAACTCGTGTTTTGTAGGGTCCCAAACATCTACCTCTGCCTTCATGGCTTCCACAAATCATCACCCAGCTTATTTGTATCTTTTGATATAAATCTTATTATATGTTACCCTAGCCCTTTAACAAAATGTATGCAGATGAAATGTCACAGAATTATAGAAAGTTGATGTAGAAAGGGACTTAGCAACAATAAAATAATAATGATAGTTAGCAATTTTTAATACTTACTCCGTGTCATGGATTGTGCAGAGTGCTTGATACGCAGTGTCTCATTTAATGTGATCCAACTCACTCATTTTACAGATGGAAAAATCTGGCCATTTGGTTTATTGGTAACTTTCACTTATAGTGTGGACTCTACTTCATCATAGTGCTTAAATATTGAGTGTATAAACTGCATTTGTATGACAGCTTAAAAGTGGACAATGTAGCATAGTAGTTAGCAGCTCTAGTCTTTGGGTAATACAAATATTGATTTGAATCCTGGCTCTGCTACTCACCAGCTGTGTGACATTGAGTCAGTTACTTAACCTCTATGAACCACTATTTCTCTATAGGTATCATGGAGATTATAATGCTACATTGGGTTGTTGTAAGAATTAAATAACATCTAGAATGTAAAATTAATACTACCAAGTGATTGTGCAGTAGATGATAGCTATTACTATAAAGTGACTTCATATCAATTAAACCTCATGTAATTATTATCATTACTGTTATAACCCGTATTTTATTTTAATATCTTATTTTACACATTTCACAGATAAGGAAATGAAGTCACAGAAGGAAGGGTCATTTCCTTAGTAATATTAGGCAACAGATAGGCCGGGCGCGGTGGCTCACACCTGTAATCCCAGCACTTTGGGAGGCCGAGGCGGGCGGATCACAAGGTCAGGAGATCGAGATCATCCTGGCTAACACGGTGAAACCCTGTCTTCACTAAAAATGCAAAAAATTAGCTGAGTGTGGTGGCGGGCACCTGTAGTCCCAGCTACTCTGGAGGCTGAGGCAGGAGAATGGCGTGATTCTAAGATCCTAAAGGTTAACTTAAGGAGAGCTTTCATGGCTGCATGTAGTGAGAAGAAGGGAGAGGAGAAAGAATGGATCAGGATTTTGGAGGGAAGCAATGGTGTCACTGAAATTAAAGTTGGAGAAAATAATGAGGTTAGGGAATAATTTATAGCAGCAAATGTTGTAGAGAGAGACAGCAGGAAAAATAAGGACTGAAAAGTGTTAATATATTTTATAATATATATTTATACATTAT
>NW_016803392.1:2767574-2817837 GCF_001698545.2 Rhinopithecus bieti
TATATATATATATATGGAAAGAGCTGAAAAAATATATATGGAAAGAGCTGAAACTCAAATTGAGATGAGCAGGTTTCTCTATTTGCTGGAAATTTAGCTCTTTGCCTTAGGCTATAACTCCTTGAGGACAGGAACTTTGCTTCTCCAGGGAAACCAGCACATTAGGTCTTTGATAGATATGTGTTTATTTTTTAACACTAAGTTAACACATAATTTGAAAGACATATGACAAGTCACTTATCTCTCAAACCAAATCTTAATTGTGAAAGAGGCATCACAGGAGGGCAAGTGTAGCATGACATATCCAGGGATCTGGTAAAGGGCACCACTGCAGAGTTACTTGGACCTGTTCTGGAGGAGTTAATTATATATGCCAATTATACATATATTAGTCTAAGGATCAATACATGTATATATGGCATACTTTTCCTCCATTCTTTCTGTCTCCCTGAGCACAGTTCCAGAATTTTGTTCTCATAGGAAAATTGGGCTTCACTAATTAGTTCACTTAATGGGTATTTATGGAACTCCTCTTATGTGTCAGGCACTGTATTAGACTCTGAGTCTACAATGATGAGTGAAAGCTAAGTATTTCCTTATGAAATTCATAGCAGGGAAGAAAAATGAAATGTTGACTGGAAAAACGTAATTGTGATAAGTACTATTGCGATTGAGATAAGCTTAAGTTGCCCTTAGAACACATAGTGGGGATACCTGGTCAGGATTAGGAGGATCAGAGAAGACTTCTTGAAAGAAATGATAGTCAGTTAAGTCCAAAGGAGTTAACCAGGCAGATAATAGAAAACAGAGGTATTAAGTGCTACATGCTCAAAGGCTTGGAAATCTGAATTATCAGAGACCATTCTAGAACCCATAGGTAATGCAATATAGCTGAAATTTACAGAGGGAGAGGGTCAGGGCAATAAATATAAGGTGAAGCCTTGAAGGCCTTATAATCCACAAGAAGGATGTTGGCCTACAGCCTCTGAGAAACATTGAAGGGTTTTAAGCAAGGGGATGACATAGTTATGTTTACAAACATGACTCTGATCATCTGTGAAGAATAAGACTCAAGGATTAGTGCTGGTGGCAGAGGAAACTTCAAGAGGCTGGTGTCCGTGAGAAATTGTAACAAAGACTTTGTAATAAAAAACAGGACTGAAGATAAAGAAGCTGCAGGTGATTCCTAGATATTTGACTTGAGTGACTAGGAAATGGTAGTATAATTCACTGAACTAAGAAATAAAGAGAAGCAGATTTTAATGGAAAATGTGAATCTGTTTTGGAGCTATTACATGCGAAGAACTTAAAGGGCTCTCGTATGGAGATTGCTAGCAGACAGTTTTTCAGGATGGAAGAGGAATCAAAGGTAGGGATGTAGATTGGGAGTCATTGAGGTATACATAATTAGTGAAGCCAAGGGAAAGGATAACTTAAGGAGAGCTTTCATGGCTGCATGTAGTGAGAAGAAGGGAGAGGAGAAAGAATGGATCAGGATTTTGGAGGGAAGCAATGGTGTCACTGAAATTAAAGTTGGAGAAAATGATGAGGTTAGGGAATAATTTATAGCAGCAAATATTGTAGAGAGAGACAGAGCAGGAAAAATAAGGACTGAAAAGTGTTAATTGAATTTAAGCACACATGGGTCACTAGTGACCATGGTAAAAACAGTTTCAAACAAGAACTAGAAATCAAGATGATTATATGAAGGAGAAAGTAATGGTAGCAAATAGAGACAGTTCTTTTAAGAAACCTGCATATGAAAAGGATAGAAAAGAGGGACAGAGCTTTGACAGAGTTTTTTGGGGCTCTTTGTGTATTTGTTTGTGTTTGTGTGCACATGCATAGGTTTTAAAGATGAAAAAAACTTGTATATATTTATATTTGGAAGGTAAAGAACCTATGGGTGGTGTGGAATTCATACTCAATTTTTCTACCCTCTGGGCACATAGTAGAAAAGATATCACTTTCTCACACCCTTTGCAGTTAGAGCTGTGTGACTTGGTATTGCTAATGAAATGTAAGCAGATGTGACATTGTCACTTTGGAGTGGAAACTAGAGCCAGTGTACAATTTTCTACCTTTCCTTTTCCTGTTTCCGTGTTATAGAAAGCATGTGTCAAGATAAATCTCCCATTAGCCTGAGTCCCTGAAAGAATGCAGTGAAATGAACACAGCTTCCCAGGTGTCCTGCATTGGGTATGTAACATGAGCTGAAAATCAGGAACTTAGTTAATGCTGATTTTTCTTATTTTGCATTCTGCATTGCATCTCAGCTCTGCGTCTACCATTTCCTTTTTTTCTCTTCAGAATTATTTATTCTGTGCAATGTAGAACATGGCCTATATGACCACCCCATTCAAACATTTCAGGCCTTTGGACTCAAACCTGGACTTACACTATTGCCCCCTGTACCTCATCCTCTCCCTGACCTTTGGACTTAGACTGAATGACAACACTGGCTTTCCCAGGTCTCCAGATCACAGATAGCAGACTGTAGAACTCTCAGCCTTCATAATTATGTGAGCCTATTCCTATGGTAAATCTCTCTCTCCTCTCCTTTCTTCTCTTCTGTTGATCCTGTTTCTCTGGTGAGCCCTGACTAATACACTGTTCATATGGTCTTTCTAGAATTACAATATTTAGGTGATTAAGATAATTTCATATTAAAACTTCATTTTACAGATAAGAAAATTGAGACCCATAGTGGAGTGAAATGAAAACCCAGGTTTCTTTCCCATCTCAGTCTTCTTTTCCCATGTCCTGACTTCTAGTTTCTTTATGATCCCTGGTCACATATCTAGCTTTGATTCATGACTTACATTTGGCCCAGGGTGGAATCCCTGACTTTCTCTGACTTACTCTTTTCCTTTGAACCTGGCCTTTACCTTACTTCACCTGCTCCGATTTTTAGCTATTTTCTTGCTCTGCTGTGCCCTGAGTTTAGTGTGACACTGGGGACTTGCTTGTATCCAAAAGCTGTTATTTTAGAGCACGCACATTCTAAGGCCTTAAAACAAAGAATCAGAAGGACTGCTGAGCGAGGTCAGAAGTGCCTTGCACTTGCCCGGGGTTGAGCAGGTGGAATAGTGACCAGTAAGGCTGCAAGGCTCAAGGGTGCACCAGGCCCTGAGGCTTCCTGTGGAGAGTTACAACTTAGAAAAAGCATTAGAGGCCCTGAGGCTAGCTCTCTGTTCTTAAAGTACTCCAGGGATGCTTTTAGTATTTTAGAAGAACGAGAGTTTTCTGGTAGGGAATGTTTGCCACTCACAGATGGAAACAATTCTCTAAACCAAACCTTGAGAAAAATTCTGATGATTTATAAGCTTAATACTAGCTTCTGTCTATCAGCAAAATTTTGAAAGGCTAGATGAGACTTTACTAGTTTAGGGAATAGGTACAATGGCTATTTTTGGTTAAATAAAAAAAAAGCTATACATTATTATTATTCATTGAAAAGTATTTGAAAAATAGTTGCGAGTTGTGTAAGACTGACATTTCAAAGAAAGAGGGACCAAGCAATTTGAATATTCAAAACTGACCTTATTTTATCCCTGGGTTGCCTTTAATATCCATTTTCCAAAATGCAAAGCAGCAACTTCCCTAAAAAGCATTCGTCTCTGTCAGATTCGTTTATCAGATTAGCTCGCAGAGAGCTCGTTTGGCCTGCTTCCTGCTGCTCAGGGCTGCCTGGAGGCAAAACTGAGACTGAGAGAAGACTAGATGGGCTTGATTAAAGGTAGAGTTTATTGAGGTTTCTTTGGTTGGGAAGGAGGAAAGGAGGCATTCTCTAAAAGAAAAAGGCAGTGGGGCCTGAACTAACTTGACCCAGGGCCTGAACTAACTTGACCAGTTTGGGCGATTCAATTAAAATAAATATTCAAATGGATCAAACAGGTTTTAAATAATCAGGAAATATATGCAAAATAGTTTAAAATTTGTGTTTGTTGTGGTTATCTGAAACAACTGATCTTGAAGCCTAATTCTATCAAAACAGGAAAATGTAATTCATAGAATTAGGAATGGAACTCATCTATCCGCATGTGTTCGCGTCCTTTGTCCTTCTGGCAGTTACCATTTCTTGTTTACGTTGAGGTGGTCGGTCCTGGTGAGAAGGGAGGAAGTATCAACTTGCAATTGCAAAATGCATACTGCAATTCCAAAAAGCCATGCCCATTAAATTCTCTCCATCTTCTCTCCCTATTCAATAACTTTTTATCTTAATTTCATGGGTCAGATATTAGGATCAGCCAGAACTGCAGGTTCTGCCAAGAAGGAAATGGCTAAGAGAATATTTTTTACTGCTAAATATTTATTGAATCCATCTATTTCTAATTACAATATTGTGTTTCATCTCCTACAAGATTGCTTTTGCATATGGAGTGAGATGACCTGTAACGTATGCTACTGTTATTATCAGAGCCTCCTTATAGTTATCATTGTTGATTTAAAATCTTAGTCAACCACAATGTGCAGAAATCTGAAGCAAAATGAGCATCCCGTGACAATGTACATTTCTACTCGATTAAAAAAGGTCCTTATGAAACCCAGTATAATTCCTTCCTGTGCATACCTTCATTTGCTGCTAAACGGGCTGATACACACAAAAATACAATATAGAACATTTTGAATGGTGGGAGTGTGAACTTTTTTAGCGTGTACTTTTTTGTGTGTGTTTGTGCACATAATATATTCAAAACTACTACTCTATTCATTATTTTAATCAGATTTTTACTGATAAATTAGGAAGGAAGAGGGGGAAGGATAGTGCACGTACTGCGAACTCAGTATAGGTTTGCTGAGTTGAATCAGATGCTCTGTATGCCTAAGACAGAGTGTTGGAGTGATGGTGTGACAACAGAGACTAGGCATTCCTTGGAAGAAGTCCAGCTTCCCATAGTCTCAGTTGTTCCATCTGTAAAATGTTTGTTCTGAATAGGTCAGTAGGTATGGGAATGGGAATAAGGTCATCCCTCAAGAGCTCCATCCGTATATCCTCACACTTCTAATGGAAATACCATAGAATGGAAATTGGAGCTCTTAAATCAACAAGCAATTATGGAAGGTTTAATGATGTGATATACAGAGAACAGCCAATTTAAAGATGACCTCTTTGAGTGTAATTTAATGATTACACAGTTACATATTATTTGATTGTGCTTTCATACTTGATAGCAGATTAAATATTTTTGAACTGGAGAAGTAGAACACTTACATGTTTGCACTTAACAGTAGTGCAAATTCCATAAAGTTACCTTAAGCATTGGATTTTCTTTAAAAAAAAAAAAAAAAATCCAGAGATGGTTTTGGCTAGATAATCTTACTTTACCAGCTCATCCTTAGAAAATCATAGTTTGACAATTATCTATACACCAAGACTTGTTTATCAATTTTGTACAGTCTGGGATTATACTGTGGTAGTCCTGACAGTATCATTGCCTTACATAAAGAATTTCTATCTTATTTATGGAGAATAAATAATAAACTGGCAAGTTCCTGCATCTGACCAATTAGTGAGTTTGGAAGTAGAATTTTTAGGACAATAAGAATTTCAAAGGTGGGGCATTTTAACAGGGCAGTGGCCCTTTGAAGAGTTATGCAGTTGCCCTTGCAATGAACACATCTACGTCGAGGAGGCAAGGACACACATCCCCAGTCTTTATACAAATGCGTTCTTTTTCTCTTTTTTCTCTTTTCATTTAACATGACATTTCTGCCTTGATTCCTTCTGACCTGAATTTTGAACTCTTGCCCACAAAAAAGGATGTAAAGTCTTCAAAGCACAAAAAAAAAAACCCACTGCTTTGAACTATTTCATATTGCACCCAGTTTCAGACTTGATTTGCAGAAGGTTGTTCCTTTAAAATCCTTTTTGTCCTTTTTGAAATTAATATACTGCAACACCTGTTAATATGGCTGGACCATTCACAGTTCTAATTTGAATCATTTAGCTGTTTAAAAATGGATAGGGAGTAGCTTTCATCCCTTTGGTGGTATGCTAAGATTAAACACTGACGTTCTCAAGCCTTAGCAGGCAGTCTAAGTGAGGACACTGCAGAAGAGACGCTGAACAGACCTGAGAAGCTGCAAACATCTATGACACTCTGAAGGTGAAATTCAGCAGGCTCCTGCTGTTATAGGTTCTAAAAGTGAATACAGGATTTGGCATTGCTGAGACTTACCTCTACCCAAAGAACTCAAAGATTTGAGGGAGAGGAGAAGGCAGAGAGTTGGAACAGATGCCAAGGCAGCTGGAGACAGACCCTGAAATACATAATTGTAATCAATTTAGTTACTAAACATGGGGTGCTTCCATGCACCATGTTTTTAAAGAAGTAATAGACTTTTTATCGCTACTAAGCCTGAAATAAACAAGTGATTTGATCATTTTGTCTAGATTAATTGGTAATGAATCAATTAGCAACCATTAAATTCGGTCAATAGCCTAGTTACTAATTGCTTTACAAATCTACCACTCCAGTAAAATGGGTCAAATGTCTACATAAAGGCTTGGAAACTCAGTGTCCTAGGGAAAAGAGAATTTAAACACATATTTGTCATATGCTTAAGTCAAGTGTATGAAATCTTTTATATCATGATCCATATTGGGACAAATGGATTGAGTAACTGAAGGCCAGTTTTTATAGAAAAAAACTACCTGAAAAGGAAGAATTGTTATGTCTAGCCAAAAGGAAATGCCATGTTCCTACAATTAACAAGGCTGTAATAGTATAAAGTTCGAATTTAATCTCTCTCTCTCTCTCTCTTTTTTTTTCCCCCCAAATACAGTGTACCAAGTCTTGTAGTTTACTTCTGGATATGTGAAGAATGGTCTATGTAACAGCCCAAGTTTGGTACCTAATGCAGTGCCACAAACTGCCTGGCGGCCGCGACCACATATCTAAATATAGGTTGGAAATTTGGCTGGGAAATTCCTCTGCAGCACAGGAATGAGACATGGGGCCTAGAGCATAAGCACAGCAGCTTATACGTCTTTTCTGCAGCCTTTAGGCTGTGATTGTTAAGTAGCCAGCACAAAACAGGCTATCTTCTCCCCTTGTTTAATTTAACAAATACTGAAACATTCAGTATAAAAACAAAAGCCCAGGTGCTTTTGGTTACGCCAGCAAACATATTTTAAAAGTGGACTATTAAAAGCTTCCAATTAAATTCTAATCAACTTTAAAGAATGCTACAGGAACAAACAAATCTTGCTGTTTCAGTGGCTTAACATTTAAAAATGTATTCCTTGTTCAAGCAAAATCTTCTACTTGCTCAGTGATTCTCACATTTACCTCCCTTCCAAGTGGTGATTCAGGGCTCCCGATTGCTTCTGTCTTGTAGCCTCTCGACTTTTCCACACAGGAGTCCTGGGTTGCTGCACCTGAAAAAGAGAATTTAGAGGGTTCTTTGTAGACTTTTCACTGTTTCAGCTCTCAGGTGACAGATATCATGTCCCAGACATATGATGTCTGAACTAATCACTTGGCCCACCTAACTGCAAGGTCTTTGAGAAGGAGGATCTGTCTTAGGTCTCAGATACTGAGCAAATCCAGCTATCAGTGTTTCAACCCTGCCTACAATGTGCTGCTTGTTTTACTAGGTGGTGAGGGTAACAAAGATGAATGTGATAGAGTTTTTCCATATAAGAAACTTACGATCCATTGGCCCAGGATCAGTCATTCAAAAATGTGAATATTGCGGTGTAAATAGTGACCTTCAGAATTCAAAGCTTAATGCCAAATTCGACATTTATTGAGAGTTTACCTAAATTGTACATTGGCTACCTGTACAACTTTGGCTTCCTGTAATTAAGTAGTATTGGAAATGTAAAATTTAAATAACCCTATTTGTTAGTATGAACTGCCTCTAATTATAAGGAAGAAGTAAGTCAACATATAGAAGAATTGTACAGGATTTGAGACCAAAATTCAGAACTATTCCTAAGGGAGGATGGGCAGATAGGGATCCCCAAGAAGAAATGAGAGAAATGAGATCCTAGAATTAAAACTTTTTTATGGCTGCCATAGTGTTCCATGGTGATAGTGCCACATTTCTTAATCCAGATCTGTCACTGATGGATCATTTGGGTTGATTCCAAGTCTTTGCTGAATGTGAATAGTCTGCATAAACCATCATTCTTAGCAAAACTACACAAAACAGAAACCAAACACGCATGTTCCCACTCATAGGTGGAACTGAACAATGAGATCACTTGACTCCGGGAAGGGGATCATCACACACCGGGGCCTATCATGGGGAAGGAGGAGGGGGGAGGGGGAGGGATTGCATTGGGAAGTTATACCATGATGTAAATGACGAGTTGGATGGGTGCTGACGAGTTGAGGGTGCAGCACACCAACATGGCACAATAATATCATATGTTACAAACCTGCATGTTATGCACAGTACCCTAGGAACTTAAAGTATAATAATAAAAAAAGAGAGAACTTTCACCAACTGGAAAAGAGGCAATATCATCTCACTTGTCACTGAATACATTATAAAAAGGAGAGACTTTTTGCCGCTTTTGAGTCATGTGGTGTTCAGAATCCAAAGTCCCTCAGGAACCTGTTTTCTTTCTTACCATTTTTTAGAGTTGTTTTTTTTCTAGAAGTAAAAGCAAAATATGCTCATTCCAGAACATTTAGGAAGTACAAGGAAGGTTTTAAAAAAGGAAATCACTCTTAATGCCCTTATTCAGATACAACTTCCATTAATATCTTGGTATACTTTATTTTGAACGTTCTATATGTATTTGATTTTACGTAATTGAAACCAAGTCTTACAAGCAATTTTATATTTACTTTGTTTATATAGATATCACCTCATACTTAAGTTTCATAAGCGTATTTTTAGAAATGCGGGAAAACAGTTTATGAAAATTCCAAATGTTACTTTACTCTTCCCTAATATTAGTCACATAGGTTAGTTCTAAGCTTAAGCTATTTAAATAACGCTGTGATGAAATTAGCAATTAGTAGAAAAGGCATTGAAAGGATGCAATAGCCTTCCTCAAGTAGACTTCAATCTTTTTGTTGATACAAGTGTTTCATAGAACATCCTCCAAAAGATAAAACTTACTATTGTATTAGCTTGAAGGGACTGTGAGGAAATGAGATAATACATTCACCTCCCACATGTTACAAAGCTTCTTAAAAGAGTAGATTTTGATCTAATGTGGAAAAACATGTCAAGGATGAAAGCACACCCTTGTGTGAAAAAAATGTGAAGAGCAAGTGTATTAGTTATCCTTGGCCATAATATGGCTAAATGACAACCAACCGAAAAATTACAGCAGCATAAAAAATAGACATTTATCTAGCTTATTCATCTGCCGATTGGCCAGACTCATCTATCCTAGGACAGGCTTCCCCAGGCAGCTCTGCCTCAGGTTGCAGGAGGTGAGAGGCTCTGCTTCTCACTTCAGGTCTGGCAGTTGGCTGAGGCGACTCTGAGCAAAGTGTCATGCATCCTTCTCAGACTAGCAAGAAATCGAGACATGAACTTCTCATATCCACGGCAGAGCCATTTCAGTCTCTTAAGTACTTGTCAAGCCCTTTGTCATGTCTTATCTGCTGACATTTCATTGGTCAAAGTAAAACACATAGCTAAGCCTGAAGTCAAGAGAGAGAGAAGTAAACTCAGGCTGTGGAGGTGTTGGAGAAAAAGAGTGCATATCTCCTAAGAATCGACCATAGCAGACAGAAAAATCACAGAGTGTCCTATGATGCTTCATCTTTATTAAGGAATCTCTACCTTGTAGAAGTAGGTAAAGAACCTCTTGAGGTCTGGGATGGTTAATTTTACAAGTCAACTTGACTGAGTTAAGGGACACCCAGATAATTGGTAAAACAGTATTTCTGGTGTGTCTGTGAGGGTATTTCTGGAAGAGATTACTGTTGGAATCATTAGACTGAGTAGAGAAGATCTGCCCTTACCAATGTGCATAAACATCATTCTATCCATTGAGGGCCTGTATAGAACATAAAGGAAGAGGAAGGGTGATTTTCTTTCTCTTTCCTTGAGATGGAACATTCATCTTCTCCTGCCCTTGGATATTGGAGCTCCTGGCTTCTGGGCCTTTGAACTGGACTTATACCAGTGTCCAACTCCCCCATTCCCTGGTTTGCAGGCTTTTGGCTTCTGAGTGGGCTCAATACCATCAGCTCTGCTGGTTCTCAGGCCTTCAGACTTAGACTGAACTATACCCCAGCTTTTCTGGTTCTTCGGCTTGCAGACAGCATATCATGGGACTTCTAGGCTTCTGTAATTGTGTGAGCCAATTCCTATATTAATCTCCTCCTCCTTCTCTCTTTTTCTCTGGGGAACCCTAATACAAAGTCTTCTTGTTTTTTTCTTTTTCATACATGAACCTAATTATGAACAGCATAGTTCTGTGGACAGCCTGGACAACTTGTGAGCAAATGGATTGAGCTCTGGGGCCCTGACTTGAACACTAAATCCCTTAAACTAACAACATTCTCATAGATACAACCTCCTCATTCTCTGTTTTTTTTTTTTTTTTTTTTTTTTTTTTTTTTTTTTTTTTTTTTTTTTTTTGAGATGGAATCTCGCTCTGTCGCCCAGGCTGGACTGCAGTGGCACGATCTTGGATCTTGGCTCACTGCAAGCTCCGCCTCCTGGGTTCATACCATTCTTCTGCCTCAGCCTCCCAAGTAGCTGGGACTACAGGTACCCTCCACCACACCCAGCTTATTTTTTGTATTTTTAGTAGAGACAGGGTTTCACCATGTTAGCCAGGATGGTCTCGATCTTCTGACCTCGCGACCACCCTCTTCGGCCTCCCAAAGTGCTGGGATTACAGGTGTGAGGCACCGCACCCGGCCTCATTCTCTGTTCTTTAAGGAAGTAGCCTTCATAGAAGAATCTGCTTCATTTGACAACCCAGTGTCAGATGACACTCAACTTATTTTTTCTCTACGGCAAGGATTCTCAATCTGGCTGTGCATTAGAGTCAGCCAGGGAGCTTTTTAAAACTACCTGATGCCTGAGTTCTGTGCAAACCAATTAACTCATAATCTGTGGGAGCTGAGGCTCTGGCATAGATATATTTTAGATGCCCAGTGATACTGCTGTGTATTCAGCGTTGAGAACCACTGCTCTGGCACAGCCATTTTTTCTTTTCTCGTCTTTCAATCTTCTCCTCCAAGACCCCAAATCTGATTCATAGTCATATTTAATTCCACCCTTATCTGTCATAGAATACTAAAAACCTGCACAACCAACTGAATTTTTATCAAAATTTCTCCGAAGGGCCAACTTAGCCAACCTATGCATTCTTCTACATTAAGGAATTAATTACCTGTGCTGTACCTTACGCAGTATAGACTCAGTCTTGGCTGCACTTTGGAATTACTTGGGGAGCTTAAAACCAAAACCCAAACCCCAAGAGAATACTTGCCTAGCACCAAACACCTGAGATTCTGGTTCAACTATTATGGGGTACAGCCCTAGCCAGTGCTATTGTTTTTAAAGCTTACCCTTGGATAATTATAGTATGTAGTCAGTTTTGAGAACCACTGAGCCCCAGTAGGGCTAGGAAATCAGCAGCCATGAAAACATAACCTAAGGCACAACCAGTGAGTGACTGTATCTTCCCTGATCCTGAGGATTCTTTGAATAGTGAGAAGTATTTCTTTGGATGTGGCAGAATGGAAAATTGAATGCAAGTAATGACAGTGGTAACAAGTAGCTTGCTTAGCTGTGCCAAAGGCTGTGCCTGTGGAAGTGATGGGAAATGAGACTTGTCAGGGACAGATATGGACACAAGGGATCATGTAGTAAAATCTCAAATACAAACCCAACAGCTAGAAACATAACTTACTAGACAGTGAGAAGCTCTCATAAGTCCCCAAGCAGTACAAAGCTCAGACATCAAGTGTTTCTTAAATTGTTTTCTGCTTTGAAATCACAGCGCTTAATTATATTTTGCCTATTTGTGTGGGTGAACGTTTCCATTCTTGCATATATATATGTTGTATGTTTGATATATTGAATAAGCATGCCACTTGAAATAGAATCATTAATTTTCCTTTCTCCTGTCCCTTTAAAAATATTCATTGGAACTAGTTCTCTTGCCTCTGGACAAAATCTGGGTGGTCTATAACTACTCTAGCAAGTTCCCCTAATTGGGATATCAAAACTGGCTTTTCCCTCTGGCCATGGCAGCTGTTTAAGGCTGACTCTTCTTCTCATGGGTCATTCAAGTGTTTTTTGGAGGAAAACCTCGCTCATACCTCCAAATTTTGAGGGATCTCTAACCTGTAGCCCCATTGATAATAGAAAATATTTATCTATTCTGTCTGGCAACTTAGTCCTTCCATAGCCACTAGAAATAAGGTATGGCCCACAACTTTCCACTTCTTGAGTCTGTTCTTCATTTGGATAGGTCTAATGGCACTCTCTTTCTCCTGCCTAACCCACATCTGCTCCATGGGAAATGCTTATGCATCTTTTGTGCCAGAGTTGCCAATAAACTCTGGGGGTGCAGTCTGAACCCAACTCAGACATCATTCCTTTGACTTGTCAGTAGTGGCTAGTCAGTTTGTCTCTGGACCATTACATTTGCAGGAGGTAGTTAGATACCAGGCTCCAAGGTCTCGTAACTAGGAGGGACAAGCTCTTGGAGTGTTCTTTTGGATCCTGTTTTACCAGTATGAGGCAAGGGCTGGCATTTCCCTACTCTGACTTGGAATTGGGAGTTAGACTCATTGCACATTAAAGAGTTTCTCCAAAAATGCCTCTCCAGAGCTGATGAATTTTAAAAAATGTATTAATTACCGTTAATTATATAAGTCATTGATGCGACTTAACCTGAACAGTGTTACTTATAGTTACCCAGGCGAGGAGTGGCTAGATTGCGAACTATACCTATGTTTTTAATGGGACTCATATTTAAAACTACCAATTGTTTTCCCTGTCCTTGGCATGTTAATGCATCCTCATACTTATGGCCCATTACTGCCTTTGGCAGTCTTATGGTCCTCTTATTTCACCTCTGATTCTGCTTCTCTAGTAAATGACTGCCTGCTTCTGCCACCCAGAGGACCCCAAAGCAAATTTCAGGTATGCTACATAGCCTAAACTTAAAATCACGTTGCTCAAAACATAGTCTCCAAATTTGATAAAAATCTGTCAGGCTGATTTTGTTTGATGCAGTAGCAGAGACATATAAAAATATATAAACATTTTTATTTAGCTATACATAGATGCAGTTAAAAAGAAATACTAGGCAGTAAAGTCAACTGGCTAAGGAAAAGAGTATTTTGATTGTGTTGTTAGAATAGATGGGAATTTGAGTGGCATTGTTTCTCAGGCCTGCTAGAGGCTGGGGGATAGTAAAGTTTCTCCAATATCATTTAAGTCTTTGTGCCCTTGCTATTTGTCTTGCCAGGGCTATCATAGGTCTTGATGGATTTGGTATGTGCAGTCATGCTTGGCTGATGATTTCACCTCTGATTGTCCCACTAGGAATTCCATTATGGGGCTATCCATTGAACTCTGCTGTTGGCTAGAGCCTGTTGCATTGCCTTGTTCCCTGTAGCTTTAGGCTGGTAAACAGTTCTCCCTGTTTGTTTACTCCACAGATGTGAGTTAGAATGAAATACTTAATTTTGACCTTCTCAAATTTCTAAATATAATTTCACCTTATTATACATCTTTGCTAAACTAGAGATATTGTTAGACACATCTAATCCTTTCAGAAGAGAGAAATAAGTTCTTTGACTTCTTTGGAAGGTATACATTCATCTTCATTTTTGCTCTTGTAGCTATCATTTATCTGAAAATAAATGATAAATGAGCTCACTCTGCATTTTGCTGGAGAACTTAGCTCCTCCCAACACAAATGCCTGGGAGTTTGAATTTTCATTTATTTATTTAATTTATTTTTTTATTTTTGAAATACTTAACTGCCAGCAGATTTAGGAGCTCACCAAGAGGTCCCAGAGTTTGTTATGCATAAGTAACAGCTTATAAACAAGATGTGATTTCTAAAATTACGATGGCTTATCTAGTGATTTTGAGGGCTGTCTTACATTTAGTGACTGTGTTGGGGGAGAGCAGAGGGGAGTTAGCTTAACATTTACCTTTTGTAAACACCTTTTGTCACTCCTCCATCATTTGGACTCTTTAGGGGGACCTCTTGCTCTTGGTGGCAAATATTTATTCTTTACGAAGAGCTTATCAGGGAATGGGGGATGCTCAATCCTTACTGAAGTCCTGGCCCCTGAATATTTTCTGATAACAAATGGTTTGAGGTTTTTGTACTTAATGCAGAGAAGTGTTGCTTAATTCTAAATTTTTAAAATTGTGTTCTTAAAGAAAAAGGTACAAACCATATGATTGTTTAGTATATCGCAAGCAAGATATTTCTTTTTTTTTTCTTTTTTTTGAGACAGAGTCTTGCTCTGTTGCCAGGCTGAAGTACAGTGGCACGATCTCGGCTCATTGCAACCTCCACCTCCCGGGTTCAGGCAATTCTCTTGCCTCAGCCTCCCGAGTAGCTGGAACTACAGGCACCTGACACCACGCCCAGCTAATTTTTGTATTTTTAGTAGAGATGGGGTTTCACCATGTTGGCCAGGATGGTCTCGATCTCTTGACGTCATGATCCACCTACCTTGGCCTCCAAAAGTGCTGGCATTACAGGCATGAGCCACCATGCCCGGCCAAGATACTTCTTTAATATCTTTATTTTCAAAAGTTCTATAACATTGACATTCAAATCTATGTTATATTTGTAACATTTATCTATGTTTAATGTAAACAATTTACATTTAAAATTAAATATTTTTTCTCATAGTCAATATTTGAGTAAAATTAATAAGTAATTATTCTGACCCTAGGTAGCAATTAAAAGTAGTCTGGTTTCTTGATTCCTCCCATTTTACTCTTGCCTGGGTAATTAGACACTTCTTGGCTTTCCTTTCAGTGCATGTTCTATATGATGAAGGGTGGGGTGTTGTCTCTCTTCTCCACTGCAGTAAGCTTCAAGCTGTACTTGCCCATGCTATGACTCTATATATCCCTCAAGTTAGCCCTCTTTAAATTAGGGGCTGCCTAATTTATTGCACACATAACTGCTGCCCCTGGCCAAGGTAAAATTCTGTGGTAAATGACAATACCCTGCACGGTATTTTATTTTTTATTTTTATTTTTTAATACAACCTTCTTCTTCGGTCTCTTCCAGTGCATTTTAAGTTCACTTCAAAGGCTATTTGTTATAAATCCCTTTCAATAATTTTATCTTATTTCCCCATCTAATTCTTCTAGAAATACATTGTTTATTTCTTAAAGATCTGCATATTTTTCTCAGATATAGTGTTCAAATCACAGCAAATGCATCCCTGGATTCTATTCTCAGTGAACTATTAATGCTCCTAAAATAGCTACGCATATGTGGATGTTGGGGAAGAACCATGAAGGACTGCTTAGCAAAAGGAGAATTGATATACCATCTGTGGAATCCCCAATTATCAGAATTATTAATGACAGTAATATTTTGACTGCTATCCCATTTTTTTGTGTGTTTATTATGCTAGCTTGGAATCTCTTAAAAAAAGCAAAGATGGGCCAGGCACAGTGGCTCACACCTGTTATCCCAGCACTTTGGGAGGCCAAAGTGGGCAGATCATGAGGTCAGGAGTTCAAGACCAGCCTAATTAACATGGTGAAGCCCCGTCTCTACTAAAAATACAAAAATTAGCCAGGTGTGGTGGCGTGCTCCTGTCATCCCAGCTACTTGGGAGGCTGAGGTGGGAGAATCACTTGAACCTGAGAAGTGGAGGTTGCAGTGAGCCAGGAGCATACCATTGTACTCCAGCCTTGTTGACAAAGTGAGACTGTAGAAACAAAGAAAAAAAAAGAAAAAGCAAAGATGATGCCAAGATGCCAATGGGAACAGAGCCATCTTTTCTTCCTGGATGTTCTACTTCCTCTCTTTTATTCTTCCTATTTCTGGACTATGCATACCTTCTAAGAGTTCTTTGTTAAAAATGAACAGTAACACATTAGTATTTGTGAAGGTGGTATGCAAAAGAAAATTTAATTGCACCATTTATACTTGGAAACTGAGAACAGAAATGGGTTAAATTGTTCTGAATGAGAAACTAGGGTTTGAACTTACTGCCATTGACTCATGGCTATTTTTCTCTCCCTCCCTTGCAATAGCACTTCAAAGTAGACCATAGCATAGATTCCCAGATATAAATAGAATCCTTAAATTAGAGCTGTGACCTGCCTTTAATAATTAACCAATAATGAGGTACTAACTAGAAATTCACCTAATTAACTAACATAGGTAAAATTTCTACTAAGCTGCTTTGATTTGAACGGACAAATTTAGATTCTAATCAAATCCATTTAGTTGAAATTGTGCCTTAGCTGTAGATTATCCTGAAGCAATACATATGTAAGTAACTGTGTATCTCAGAATGCTGGTTAGTACTTGTAACTTCCAATTCAAAAATTTCTAGTCAGATTTTACAGAATGTAGTTGGAGTTATTATAATAGTTTTTGGTTCTCAATGTTAAGCTGTAGTTTTCTTGCATTCATATATTCAATCAGTACATACTGATGGCCTAATAAGTGCCAGATACTGTTCTGGGTGATGTGAGAATTGCTCCCTGAGTGAGCAATTTACCAAATCAACCATCATTGCAAGTGGATCTAGAAGCAAAGACAAATAAGGATAGTATGAAGACATATATTTCAATATCTCTTGACTGCAAATTACAATCACCCCTCTCCACTGGTTGTTTAAACGTTGAATGGTAGAATGTTTGGGCTGCGTGAAATCTATTCCATTCTTCTCCAGGTAGAGTAGAGAAAACTGAGTCTGAGCAGATTAAGTGACATGCTCAGGATCACAAAGCAAATTATTAGCACCTGGGTTCAACTCACGATTGCCGAGTATTAGGCCAATGTTTGTTACAAGAGAATGCTAGCAGTGACAGGTGCGTCTTAGCAAGACTGAAGAAGCCCCTTAGGCTTTGTGAAGTCTCTGATGACCCTTGATGGGAGATGCAAAATATGTATTTTCGGTTATGGTCAGGATCTTCACATTCAGGTTGCATGGTATAGTCATTGGTGCTGATTAATGTATTAAATATAATCAAATAAATAAATGTTTTTATACAGAAAAGAAGCAGCTGGCATTTTGGGGGGTTTACTCCACGTTAGGTGAAGTTGATTTCTCCCTGCATAACCTCTATGCTAATCTCATTACTATTGAACAGAGGTTTCATGGACATCATAGAAACTTAGAGTTCGATGGAACATTAGAGACTATAACACATTCTTTTCATTTAACAATTGGGATAACAGAGATTGAGTAAAGAAAGTGACTTGCCTAGTGATGTGCTAATAGCTAGAGACAGAGCAAAGCATCTTGATTCTTAATTCAACGTTCTTCTGCCTCCCTATCTCATGTTCTGACATAGTTTGGTAGAATATCAGAGCCTTGTTTCACAGGTGGTAGTCAAAGCATTTACCCTTCTTTGGAAAACAAACTCTCTGCTAGCATTGTAAGATGATTCTGGGTCTGTTTGCATCCACTCTTGGATTTCTGCCATCTTTTCTTCCAATGTGCTGAGGTATAATAATCTCTTGTTTCACAGAACATGACCACATTTCAGGAAAGGTTGTTCTGGATGGACCTTGGCTTTATTCCTTTAAGAATAAAAAAGTCATGTACATCACGGTGACTATAGTTAATTATACCATATTGTATTCTTGAAATTTGCTAAGAGAGTAGAGTCGAGGTATGACAGTGAAACACAAAACACAAGGTAACTGTGTGAAGTGATGGATGTGTTTATTACATTGTGGTGGTCACTTCACTGTATATATATACACACACACGCATTTCAAATGATCACATTGTATACCTTTAATATATATAATTTTTGTCAATTATGCCTTAATAAATCTGGGAAGAGAACCAGTGCTAGAAAATACGTAGTTGATAAACAATATAAAAAAGAAAAGGAAAGATGATCATTGGCGTAGAGGTGAAAACTTTCTATATCCAAAAAAGAAGTTATTTAAGAAAAATCCCTACTCCCTTTATGGTTGCTTCTGTCTCTGGATATAGTTTATTTTCTCAAGCATCTTATTTTACAATGATATGAGAGATGTATGTATATGTATCTGGAAAGCTATACAGATGTTTAAGCAGAAGAAGCATGAAAATTATGTTGATTCCCAACACCTCAAATAATCACGCTTTAAAAAACTAAATTGTGGCCGAATAATGACCACAACTTTCACTGTCTACGATGGAAGTCCATTAGAAATCTGAGGCACAAGGTCGGTGGACCGTTGCCAGCAAGCAGCAATGCTTACATGTTAGTGGTGATTTGAAAGCCTTCAAAAGTTCAATCTGGAATGAGAGGTTTGCATAAAGCCCTTTCTATATAAGCTGATGAACGTTCAGAGATTGGCTACTGCTGTTTGCTGGGGATGATCACACAACAGAATTGCTCATGGTCTCCACACCTTCACTCAGTTGCTCTCACATTCTTTCTTCCCAGACCACATTCCCTAAATTGGCTGTGTTCTGGTTATGCAGAAGTCATTATACAACTTCACAGAAAAAGGGATACATTCCTATTGGTCTATATGAGCTAATAACTCTCTGATCTCAATTGGGGAAAAGTACAACCTCATTGAATTTTCTTATTTTCTAAGCTCCTTCACTATATTCACAAATATGCTATTTATATAATTTCATTGCATGACCTGCCATATCATATAATGTGTGCTTGTATTCTGACCTTCACACTTTTTCTTGTACCTGTTGTACTAAGATCTAACTCCTTCCCTCTGACTGCTTCCCTGGTCTCGTTCAGAATTTATCTACTTTTCCACATTTGGCATCTTTATTCTCATCGTGAGAAAAACCTCAGAGTCACTAATGATATGCCTAGAAAATCTCTCTGTCTTTTTTTGTGTGTTTTATGTGTTTGCTGATAAAAACAATTGCACAGAGTAGCAGGAAGATTTCTGTGGTCCTACTACTCTCACTACCTTATAGTTGTGAAGAGTTCCAGATTTCCATATTTCACTGGATTTTTATAACACTCTGAGTTAACAAACAGTTTCAATTATATTGTTTAGGTGGAAAATTGAGTCTCAAAAGATAAAGTGACAGTAAACGTCATGAAGCCAGTTGGTAATAAAAGCAAGACTGCAGAAGGGATCTCATTTTTGTTTTAGAACATTTTCCTAAAGAATCCCAGTTTTTCATATTTTCTTATCTGTAAATTCAAAGTCTGTTTCCACATAAGTAGCAGAGTTCTAAGCCTACGAACCAAGTCAATACATGATATAAGCCTGATCTACCTGACCTGTGAATGTTGCTGCTGGTAAAGCTGATAGTGATTGCCGTTGAAAAGGTAGAAGATTCAGTGAAGCCCAAAAAGTCTCTATGCAATATAAGTGTAATCTATTTATAACTTCAGGTTGTAGAGGGAAGGAAAAGGAATGCAATGAGCACTTGTCTGTTGGGTACGAATGCGCTTTACTTGTGAGTGCAGCAGTACTGTGACAGTATTGAGTATTTTCTGCATTTTCAAAATGAGGAATGTGATGATTTGAGAGGTTAAAGAACCAAGATTATGCAGCCAGAGAGTAGCACATTTGTGTCAATGCGTTGCTGTGGACCATACACTTCTTCCTTGAGTAAAACTTGACTTCTCTGTCAGAGCAAATGCATTCACTCTGTCACTAAAAAGAACTAGACATTCTCCTACACTGCAGCAGTTGAGGTATGACAGTGAAAGACATGACTTTCACTGTCTACGATGGAAGTCCATTGGAAATCTGAGGCACAAGGTCGGTGGACCAACAGTAGAGAGCTGTTGAGGTAGTGAGTTAACAAAACAAACAGGTCAGGATTGGAATTTTAATTCAACAAATTATACTATATTATTATCATGGTCAGACTCAAAGTTCCATGTTTCTGATCTTCTTTATTCTTTTCCTAAGAAAAATAATCTTTCTTCCACTTAAACTGGTGTTTTCTTTCAGTCATGCAGTCTTCAACTGTGTATTTGTGCCGTGTCATACTCATAAATTTGCATATTCTAGTACCCAAAGGAGACCTGGGAATTTCAAGTTTAATGTAAAATAAATCTTGGAATAGAGACTATCTAGTACTTATGCTTCCAGACATTCTCTGGAGACGTCTAATTAAAAGATAAATAAATAAAAACTTTTCCAAAGCTACCAAACACTTCTAAGAAGTGAAATCCTATTGACAAATACTTTGGCTGAATGCATTAACTAAAACTTCTGCTAACACATTTCATTGAGGCTTTATTGGGGAAAAAAGCAATTCCATTAAAACAACAACAACTGAATCAATTCCAGGTTGATGCTAAAGACTGTGCTTCAGAGAGATGGTTTGGATCATTAAATTTTTTTTGTGTGTGTGTTTTTTTTTTTTTGAGACGGAGTCTGGCTGTGTCGCCCAGGCTGGAGTGCAGTGGCGCGATCTCGGCTCACTGCAAGCTCCGCCTCCCGGGTTCATGCCATTCTCCCGCCTCAGCCTCCGAGTAGCTGGGACTACAGGCGCCTGCCACCGCGCCCGGCTAGTTTTTTTTTTTTTTGTATTTTTAGTAGAGACGGGGTTTCACCGGGTTAGCCACGATGGTCTCGATCTCCTGACCTCTTGATCCTCCCGCCTCGGCCTCCCAAAGTGCTGGGATTACAGGCTTGAGCCACCGCGCCCAGCCCATTTAATTTTTTTTAATGGAAATATGTGCATAATGAAATTTCCTCACATTCAGCCTCTTTTCTTGGCAGCAAAACATCTCTATGGATACACTTGTCAACATAACAACTAACACAGTTTTTCTTTCATCCAAGAGGTAGCATTTGCAATTACTGATGTGATCTGGAAAGATCTACTATGGTTGGTTAGTCAAACAATGTCCTAACAGTAGATGCTTTTCCGGAGATGCTGGTGGAACACTGTCACCAAATGTTGGTTTATTCAGTCCTCTAATGAACATTTATTGAGTTTCTGGGTGAACTGATTTAAAGAAAGGAATTCGTCTAAACTAGTTTTGCAATTATAAAGCTCTGTCTATCTTAAGAGATAATAATCCATTTCCTGATTTTTTTTTCTTGTTACCTAAGGCTGTGCTTAAGATAGTATTCTGACGGCCGGGCGCGGTGGCTCAAGCCTGTAATCCCAGCACTTTGGGAGGCCGAGATGGGCGGATCACGAGGTCAGGAGATCGAGACCATCCTGGCTAACACGGTGAAACCCCGTCTCTACTAAAAAATACAAAAACTAGCCGGGCGTGGTGGCCGGCGCCTGTAGTCCCAGCTACTCGGGAGGCTGAGGCAGGAGAATGGCGTGAACCTGGGAGGCGGAGTTGCAGTGAGCTGAGATCCGGCCACTGTACTCCAGCCTGGGTGACAGCGAGACTCCGTCTCAAAAAAAAAAAAAGATAGTATTCTGTTTGGGGTTGGGTGTTAAAGGATAATTGGAGAAAGGATGGTACTAACATTTCAAAAATCTTTCTGGTAATTAATTGAATTCACAGACTCCAACGATTAAATGAAAATCTGTTGGTGTAAATTAAGTGTACCCTGAGATACCTGTCAATTGCTTCTCTAGTTTATTTAAAAAATGGAACAAGCAGGCTTAAGTACTAAAATTTGAGGAATTTTTTTACAAGGTGAGTTGTGGCATCCTCTCTTACAGTATATGGTTATTTTCTCTAACATTATTTCTTGACTGAACCACATTGGATATTTTTTTGTTTTGTTCTGTTTTGAGACAGAGTCTTGCTCTGTCGCCCAGGTTGGAGTGCAGTGGCACAATCTCGACTCACTGCAACCTCCGCCTCCCGGGTTCAAGCGGTTCTCTGCCTCAACCTCCTGAGTAGCTGGGATTACAGGTGCCACCACCATGCCCAGCTAATTTTTGTATTTTTAGTAGAGATGGGGTTTCACCATCTTGGCCAGGCTGGTCTTGAACTCCTGACCTCATTATCCACCCGCCTCGGCCTCCCAAAGTGCTGGGATTACAGGCGTGAGCCACTGTGCCTGGCCCACATTGGATATTTCTAATGGTCTTCAAAATGCTTGAGCTTGTAGGAATATATCAATACAAGACCCAGAAATTGAAGGAGCAGCTTTAGGATAAATTCTGGCTGTAACACAGAGGCTGAGGGATGCATTTTGTAAATGGCATAAGCAGACAGAGGAAACCAGCACTTCTGTATCTGTATGTTGGGCTCAGGCATGAAGTGTTACACTCATGGTCTGCTTATAGGTTTAAAAATTCATTATAGTTGGGTGTGGTGGCTCATGCCTGTAATCCTAGCACTTTGGGAGGCCAATGTGGGCAGATCACCCAAGGTCAGGAGTTCAAGACCAGCCTGGTCACCATGGTGAAACCCCATCTCTACTAAAATACAAAAAAAAATTTAACCGGGCATGTGGCGGGTGTCTGTAATTCCGCTACTTAGGAGGCTGAGACAGGAGAATCACTTGAACTGGGGAGATGGCGGTTGCAGTGAGCCAGATCACGCCACTGCACTCCAGCCTGGGCAACTGAGTGAGACTCCATCTCAAAAAAAAAAAAAAAAAAAAATTATAAAGGTACCAAAGGAAAGTCCTTGAGAGACGGTATCAGGCTGATCACTCACCTGGCATGGAGTGCTCTCCATCATCTGCATGGCAGGGAAGTGTGAGAGCTGCCTCTATTCAACATCTGTCCCAAGATGCCTCAGCATGCTCTACTATCTCAATGTATGTATTAATGGGAGAAAGCAAAAACTGGAAGGAGATTATGCTTTTCAGTTATAAAGACACGTTCTACAATTTTCTCAGGTCCTTTGAATCTTCCCCAGGATGTTCTGGAATCTCATTAATAGACTTTCCTATCATCTCCAATTCCATCCCATGCCAACAACTGTCAGTTAATAAACATGGGCCTCTATAGCAGAGTTTCTCAGACTTTAATATGCATAAAAATAGGTATACAGATACCCTCAATTCTTGATAAAATGCAGATTTGATTCAATAGGTTTGGGGTGGAGCTGGAAGCTCTGTATTTTGAACGAGAACCTGGGATATGCAGATGCTCTGGTCCATGGACCACCCTTTGAGTAGCATAGCTCTGGATCTGCTTTCAAGGGAATACAATTGAATTAACATTTGTGAGTCACAACTCAAAAAAACTATAGGCTACATACAAGGCAATGTACAGGTAATGTTTCATATCTTTTTCTCAAGTACATGCAAGGTTCATATTATGTCTGTTTAACAGATGAGAAAACTGGGGCTTGGAAATGTTAGCTTAACCCTAAATCATAGCAAAGCTAACACTAGATCCTAGTTTTTCTGACCTGAAATCTTAATATCCTTTGCCAGACTAGTGTTTCCCAGTGTTGATACTTCTCAGAGTATGCTGACCTGCCAGAGTTTTCTAGTTTGTCAAAGAACATTCCAGGGAATAAGTACACTGGCTTTCCACCCAAATGCCACTCATATAATTGCAGTGTTCTTTTTTTTTTTTTTTTTTTTCCTTCCGAAAGCTATAAATGCAGAGGAGCAATAAGAATAGAATAAAAAATTCTTTGGCATGCAAAAGAGCAGATAGGCATGTGGTACCTGTACTAAGAAGCCCGGAGAGTGCTGAGCTGAGGTAGGTGGTGGGAGGAATGGGAAGTCAGCTGACAGCACATTAGTGATCCTCTGCCTCAAAGGCCATCTTGAGAGTTTGCATCATCCACCAGTAGAATAAAGTTCTAGAACTTTTAGAGTAGCTCAGGATAGAGCTTAACCTTAAGCTCTACATATGGAAGACAATAGTGAAGCCCTGAGAAGGAAAAGGAAGAAATAATGAAACGGACAAAGAAAACAAGGAAGATCAACATCATTGCCACCAATGCTTATTGTAAATGTGCTAAAAATAAAGGCACAAGAGAATCCTGCCTTTAAGAGACATTAGCATAAAACAATGTCTGCTGGAACTGAGTAAAAGTGACTTTTTGTTTATTAAAAGCAGAAGGGGGTCTCGTTGAACAGGTGGCACTCTAACTGGGCTGGGGAAAAATGGTGAACGTATATGGAGGAGAAAGAGCTCTTTCTAATCTGTGTGGATCTGGAGAAGAAAAGAAACTATAATACTGAATTCTTTTTAGTACTATAATAGAAATAAGCAACCTAAAGTACTAAAACTTGAGGATTTCTTACAGGGTGAGTTGTGGGATCCCCTTTTATACAGCGTGTGGTTATTTTCTCTAACCTGTTTAAAACTAACCATAAAACTAACCTGTTTATAGTATATAATTCAGTAGTTTTTAGTATGCAGATAGAGTGTGCAACCATCACCACTATCTAATTCCAGAATATTTTCATCACCCCCCATGGAAATAAAAGACACATGCCCGGCTGGGTGCAGTGGCTCACGCCTGTAATCTCAGCACTTTGGGAGGCCGAGGCAGGCAGATCACGAGGTCAGGAGATCAAGACCATCCTGGCTAATGTGGTGAAAACCCGTCTCTACTAAATATAAAAAAAAAATTAGCCGGGCATGGTTGCAGGCGCCTGTAGTCCCAGCTACTTGGGAGGCTGAGGCAGGAGAATGGCGTCAACTCAGGAGGTGGAGCTTGCAGTGAGCCTAGATTATGCCACTGCACTCCAGCCTGGGCGACAGAGCGAGACTCCTGTCTCCAAAACAAAACAAAACAAAACAAAGCAAACCATGCCCATTAGGTGTTACTTTCCATTGTATTTCATTCTCTTTTATGGCAAATAATGTTCCATCGTATAGCCATGACACATCTTACTTATCAGTTTATAGACTTTTGGATTGTTTCCACGTTCCCTCTATTATGAATAATGCTTCCATGAATATTTGTGTACAAATTTTTGTGTGAACATAGGTTTTCAATTCTTGTGGGTGTACACCTAGGAGCAGCCTATGGTAACTCTATATTTGACGTTTTGAGAAACTGTCAAACTGTTTTCCAAAGTGACTGCTCCATTTTACAGTCCTACTAACAATTGTATGAGGGTTTTAATTTCTCCACATCCTCACTGACATTTATTATTGTCTGTCTCTTTCATTTTAGTCATCCTAGTGAAAGAGAAGTTGTAGCTCAGTGTAGATTTTATTTGCATTTCTCTAACAATTAATCAAGTTCTAGAATGATGTTGAGCATCTTTCCATGTGCTTATGTTCATTCAAATCCTTTGCCTGTTTCCCACCAGGGTTTTCACTTTATTTAGCATTATGGTGGATAGTTTACCTGGGTCTAGAGGCTACATGCTTTTTTTTTTTTTTTTTAGACAGAGTCTCGCTCTGTCACCCAGACTGGAGTGCAATGGCGTGGTCTCGGCTCACTGCAACCTCTACTTTCCAGATTTAAGCGATTCTCCTGCCTCAGCCTCCCGAGTAGCTGGGACTACAGGCATGTACCACCATGCCTGGCTAATTTTTTTGTATTTTTAGTAGAGACAGGGTTTCACTGTGTTAGCCAGGCTGGTCTTGAATTCCTGGCCTCATGATCCGTCTGCCTCAGCCTCCCAGAGTGCTGGGATTACAGGCATGAGCCACTGCACCTGGTCATGGAGGCTACATTCTTGACCCAATTGTCTGCAACCATCTCGAGAGCACATTCTGCTGCAAACCACAATGACAAAACTGTTTCTTAGCTCACTGGAGAATAAAGGGTGAGTTCTTGGATCATTGGCAGCATTGTTCTCTACTTCTAACAGGCTTCTTTTAGGAGGTTTGACTGAGGAGATGTGTGAACCCTGTGGTTACAGGGCACCCAAATGCATGGTGGTTCTATCTGCAGGATGACAAACAATCATATTAGTTGTTACTTTTTATTTTAAGCCCCATGAGAAGAGTCATTAAAATAATGACTTGTTTGTGTGTGTGTGTATATATATATATATATGTGTGTGTGTATATATATATATGTGTGTGTATATATATATATGTATATATATGTATATATATGTGTGTATATATATGTGTGTATATATATATGTATATATATATGTGTATATATATACGTATATATACGTGTATATATATACGTATATATGTATATATATACGTATATATGTATATGTATATATACGTATATATGTATATGTATATATACGTGTATATATATATGTATATATATGTGTGTATATATATATGTGTATATATATATATTTTTTTTGAGACAGAGTCTCGCTCTGTCGCCCAGGCTGGGGTGCAATGGCCGGATCTCAGCTCACTGCAAGCTCTGCCTCCTGGGTTTATGCCATTCTCCTGCCTCAGCCTCCCGAGTAGCTAGGACTACAGGCGCCCGCCACCTCACTTGGCTAGTTTTTTGTATTTTTTAGTAGAGACGGGGTTTCACCATGTTAGCCAGGATGGTCTCGATCTCCTGACCTCGTGATCCGCCCGTCTCGGCCTCCCAAAGTGCTGGGATTACAGGCTTGAGCCACCGCGCCCGGCCTGTTTGTGTATATTTTCTGCAGTATCTTTGCATAATGTGTATTATATTCCAATGCTTTACAAATATTGTCCCATTTGCTTGGAAGAAGGGTATTGAGTCGGTCATTTAAAAGGTTGAGAGATAAGAAAAGATCATTATAACCTAAGAACATGATTACTATTCTTTTATTATTTTTGATCATATGATACTAGTATTTCTCAAACTGATAGGTAAAGAAGAGCTTTTTTGCTCAAATTAATCTGAGGTATGCTATATAAAGTATATATCTCAGACCGTCACAGTGCATGTCAGTCTCTGGGAAGTTTAAATGGAAAGTTTGATTTTATTTATCTTATGTCTTCATGTATTATTTGACCACAGAATTCTTCTTATTACACAATACATTTTAATCCTTGGCAGAACTAGTGTCCCTTAAGAAGTGCTTTGGGAAATCCTGGTGTCATGCTCTAGGTAAGATATTACAGCTCTGGGAATTTGAAGGCCAGAACAATTATTTTTAACTGTGTAGGTGGGAAGGGAATCAAAAAATCTTCATGCAATGGTGACAGCTAATGAAATATGAAAATATTGTGAATCTTACTTAGAGCATAGAGCTGCTATGGTCATCATATGAGAGGGTCCTACAAAGTACAGCTGATCTTTGAACAGCATGAGTTTGAACTGCATGGGTCCATTTAGATGCCAATTTTCTTTTCTTTTTTTTTGGCGGGGGGATGGAATCTCGTGCTGTGGCCCAGACTGGAGTGCAGTGGCGCAGTCTCTGCTCACTGCAAGCTCCGCTTCCCGGGTTCACGCCATTCTCCCACCTCAGCCTCCCGAGTAACTGGGACTACAGATGCCCGCCACCACGCCCAGCTAATTTTGTTTTTGTGTTTTTAGTAGAGACGGGGTTTCACCATGTTAGCCAGGATGGTCTCGATCTCCTGACCACCTGATCCGCCTGCCTCGGCCTCCCAAAGTGCTGGGATTACAGGTATGAGCCACCGTGCCTGGCCTAGATGCCAATTTTATTCCACCTCTGCCGCCCTTGAGACAGCAAGACCGACTCCCCTTCCCCGTCCTCCTCAGCCTACCCCACATGAAAACAACAAGGATGAAGACTTTTATGATGATCCGCTTTCACTTAATGAATAGTAAATACATTTTGTCTTCCATGTGATTTCTTAATATTTTCTTTTCTCTAGCTTATTTTAAAGAATACAGTATAGAATACATGTATCATGCAAATTATATGTTAATACACTGTTTATGTTATTGGTAAGGCTTCTGGTCAACAGTGGTTTATTAGTCGTTAAGTTTTGGGGGAGTCAAAAGTTATACATAAATTTTCAACTGCACGGAGGATCAGAGTCCTTAGCCCACACATTGTTCAAGGGTCAACTGGATAGAAAAATTTTAGTAATTTTGGCCTTAAAAAATGAATATTTCAGCAGTCAGAGATGCAGAGCTGTTAGGATCCAGACCTCTCAATTTTAAATCTTACCTCTGTCACTTGTTAGCTGTTTCTTGACTTCTTTTGCAAGTTACTTAACTTCTCTGTGACTTGTGTAACTCCTCAGTTAAATGAGAGTAACCTAGGGTTAAATTATGTAATATACATAGAATGCATATAATAATGCCTTCGGAGAGAGTTTTTCAACTTTGACATGATTGACATTTTTGGCCTGTTAATTCTTTGTTTTAGGGGGTTGGCCTAGGACCCATGGCATCTGCCTGCTAGATGCCACTAGCAGCGGCCAAATCCCCAAGTTGTGACACTCAAAAATGTCTTCAGATGTTGCCAAATGCCCCATAGGGGGCAAAATTGCCTCTGGTTGAGAACTGCTGCCATAGAATAGTAATAATAATATAAAGGATACAGTAAGGCTTTAATATTCTTTTTGTTTACAGGAGAATTAATTGAATATCCATTTTTCCCTGAGCTAAGTATTGGTTCCATGTATTTTACATCTTTGGTCCATCCTCCTATTCTCTGTTAGCCTTTAATCCTGTGTTGAACAGGTAATTAGTTGGCACAAATTGAAAGACAGACTGATGATAAAGGGAAACTGTCCCTGCTGGAGACAGCAGGAAAAGATAGTTATACAATTCTTATGGAAGATGAATAAAGAATAAATTATGTACATGCATGTGTATATATTTTACTAAGACAATAAAATAACTTAATGATTCCAGAGAGGAAAATTACGTAGGTATAAATGAAGAGGGAAGCATTAAAAAAACGATGCTCAGGCTTCATGACTGAGTTCAAGTTGTGATGAATGGGTAGAGTCTCAATGTCTTGTATAGAACTCCCATCTTTTCCTTAATCTGGCTAAAGGTTTGTCAGTTTTTTTTATCTTTGCAAAACACCAACTTTCTTTTCATTGATTTTTTGTTGTTTGCCTTGTTTCCTTGTTTCAATTTCATTTATTTCTGCTCTGATCTTTACTATTTATATTCCTCTACTAATTTTGGGTTTGGTTTGCCCTTGCTTTTCTAGTTCCTGAAGATGCATCACTGTGTTGTTTATTTGAAGTGTTTTTTTTGTTTTGTTTTGTTTTTTACTTTTTTGATGTAGGCACTTAATAGCTATAAACTTTCCTCTTTGTATTACTTTCACTGTATCCTACAGGCTTGGGTATGTTGTGTTTCCATTTGTAATTGTAAAAAATAGAAGGAATTTTTCTATTTCCTTCTTAATTTCTTCGTTGACCCACTGGTCATTCAGGAGCATATGTTTAATTTCCATGTGTTTGTATAGTTTCTAAAATTCTTCTTGTTATTGAATTCTAGTTTTATTCCATTATGGTCAGAAAAAAATGCTTGATATTATCTCAATGTTTTTGAATATTTTAAGACTTATTTTGTGCCCTAACACATGGTCTATCCTTGAGAATAATCCATTAATGAGGAGAAGACTGTATTTTTCAGCCATTGGATGAAACGTTCTGTAAATATCTGTTAGGTACATTTAGTCTATAGTGCAAAGTCTAGTGTTTCCTTGTTGATTTTCTGCCTGGAAGATCTGTTCAATGCTGAAAGTGGGGTGTTGAAGTCTCCATCTATTATTGTATTGGTGTCTATCTCCCTCTTAAACTCTAATATTTGTTTTATATATCTGGGTGCTCCAGTTTTGGGTGCACATGTATTTACAATTGTTGTATTCTCTTGCTGAATTGATCCCTTTATCATTACATAATGACCTTCTTTGTCTTTTTTCAATAGTTTTGTCTTGAAATCTATTTTGTCTGTAGGTGGAGTGTGTTTCTTGTAGGCAGTAGTTCACTGGGTCTTGTTTTTTATTCAGTCATACTCTATGTATTTTGATCAGAGAGTCTATTTGCATTCAATATTATTATTGATAAGTAAGGTCTTACTTTTGCCATTTTGTTATTTGTTTTCTTGTTGTCTTGTGGTCTTCGCTTTCTTCTTTCCTTCCTGTCTTCATTTCAGTGAAGGTGATTTTCTCTGGTGGTCTAATTTTTTGCTTTTCATATTTTTATGTGTATCCATTGTGTGATTTTTGATTTGAGGTTACTATGAGGCTTGTCAATACTATGTTCTGGCCCATATTATAAATTGATGACAACTTAACACTGATTGCATAAACAAACTAACAAGCAAAGATAAAACTAATAACGCTACACTTTGACTTTTCCCCTTGCTTTTAATATTTTGTTGTTCTAATTATATTTTATTGTACTGTCTATGTCTTGAAAAGTTTTCATTATTAAGTCATTATTTTGGATTGGGTCATTATTTAATTTTTCTACTCAAAATATGAATAGTTTACACACCACAATTACAGTTTTATAACATTCTGTGTTTTTCTGTGTATTTACTATTACCAGTGAGTTTTGTACCTTCAGATAATTTTTTATTGCTCATTAACATTCTTTTCTTTCAGATGGAAGAATTCCCTTTAGTATTTCATGTAGGACAGGTCTGGTGTTGATGACATTCCTCAGATTTTGTCTGAGAAAGTATTTCTCCTTCATATTTAAAGGATATTTTTGCCAAATATACTATTCTAGAGTAAATTTTCTTTTCCTTCAGCCTTTAAATATCCTTTTTAAAGTCTGCTGCCAGACATATTGGAGCTTCATTGTATGCTTTTATTTGTTTATTTTCTCTTGCTTCTTTTAGAATTCTTTCTTTATCCTAGACATTTGGGAGTTTGATTATTAAATAGATTGAGGCAGACTGATTTGGGTTAAATCTGCTTGCTGTTCTATAACCTTGTACTTGAATATTGGTATCTTTTTCTAGGTTTGAGACACTCTCTGTTGTTATTCTTTGAATAAGCTTTCTACCCACATCTACCTCTTTCTGTCTCCTCTTTAGGGTCTTCTTAGATTTGCCTATTTGAGGTTATTTTCTAGATCTTGTAGGTGTGCTTTAATTCTTTTTTATTATTTTTTCTTTTGTTCCTGCTGTGTGTTTTCAAACAGCCTGTCTTGAAGCTAATTCTTCTGTTTGATCAGTTCTGCTATTAAAGACTCCAAAGCATTTTTCAGTATGTCACTTGCATTTTCAACCCCAAATTTTCTACTTGATTCTTTTTAACTATTTCAATCTATTTGTTAAATTTATCAGATAGAATTCAGAGTTTCTTCTCTGCGCTATCTTGGATTTTGTTGTGCTTCTTCAAAACAGCTATTTTGAATTCTCTGTCTGAAAAGTTACATGTCTCAGTTTCTGCAGGATTGGTTCCAGGTGCCTTATTTAGTTTGCATAGCAAGGCCATGTTTTCCTGGATGCTCTTGATGCTTGTGGATGTTTGTTGTTTTCTGGGCGCTGAAGAGTTAGGTACTCATTGTAGTCTTCACAGTTGAGTTTGTTTGTACACATCCTTCTTAGGTATGATTTCCAGGTATTCAAAGGAACTTGGGTGTTATGATCTGTCTTAGGTCACTATAGCCGTATCTGCATTAGGAGGCATCCCAAGCCTCAGACTCATGGAGGTACCACCTTGGTGGTCTTGGGTGAGATTCGGAAGAATTCCCTAGATTACCAGTCAGAGACTCTTGTTCTCTTCCTTTACTTTTTCCCGATCAACCAAAGTCTCTCTGTCTGTGCTGAGCTGCCTGGAGCTTGGGGAGGGATGACACAAGCACCCCTGTGACTACCACCCTTAGGACTATGCTAGATCAGACCTGAGGCCAACACAGCACTGGGGTCTTTCCCATGGCCTGTGATAACCACTGCCTGGCTACTGCTTATGTTTGCTCAAGGTCCTCAAACTCTTTAATCAGCAGGTGGTGAAGCCGGCCAGGCTTGTGTCCTTCCCTTTAGGGTGGTAAGATTTCCACAGGTCTGGGGTGTTTAAAGATGCCATCCACAGGCAGGGCCTGCAGTCAGAAACCTTAGGAATCTATTTGGTGCTTTATTCTACTGCAGCTGATTGGCATCCCAGGCACAAGACAAAGTCCTTTCCATTCTTCCATCTCCATTCCTCAAGCAGAGAAGTCTGTCCTTATGGCCACCACCACCCCAGGCCTGCCATAAGAACTGCCTGGCTACTACTGATATTTATTCAAGGCCCAAGGGCTCTTCAGTCAGCTTGTGGTAAATGCTGCTAGAGCTGGGACTCACTCTTCAGGCGAGTGGGCTCCCCTCCAGCCTAGAGCATGTCAAGAAATGCCATCCAAGAACCAAGGCCTGGAACTGGGAGCCCAAGAGCTTGCTTGGTGCTCTTCTTTACTGTGACTGAGCTGGTACCTAATCTGCAAGACAAAGTCCCCTTACTCTTCCCTCTCTTTTTCTCAAGCAGAAAAGGTCCCCCCTCTTAGCCAACACAGCTGAGAATGTGTGGGGTCACTCCTGATGCAGACATGTCTGTGAATCTTATCCAAGGTCCTTGGCAAGTATTGCCTGGGCACAATTGCTGATTATTGAGGGCTCAAGGGCGCTTTCATTAGCAAGTGCTGAATCCTGTCAGAATTTGGTCCTCTTCAAGGCAGTGGGTTCCTTTCTGGCCCAGATTGTGTCTAGAAACTTCATCTGGAAGCTAGGATCTTGAATGGGGGCCTCAGAAATGTGCCTGGTGCCCTGTCCTACTGTGACTGAGCTGGTATCCAAGTTGCAAGACAAAGTGCTCTTTACTCTTCCCCTCCTCTCTTTAAGCAGAGGGAAGGAGTCTCTCCCAGAGCTGTGAGCTTTACTGCTTGAGGTTGTGGGAGTGGTGGCCTAAGCACTCCCTTGGCCACCCTAGCTGGTATCTTCCTAGGTCACATGCTCCCCAAGTCCATTGGCTCTGAGCCAAGCAAAACACCAGGATTTGCCCAGGAATTTCAGTCCTTGGGGCCTAGACTGCTTTTCAAGTTTATTTAGGACCTCAGAGCACTTTGGTCCATGGTGGCAAGGCTTGCTGGAACTCAGGTTCCAACCACTGGAATGGGCAAGTTCTCTCTGACTAGGGCTGGTCTAAATGCTTTCTCTGTGTGTGCTGACTGAGTTCTGCCCTGTGTTGCTTTCCACTGTAACAGGGCAACACTGAGGTCCAGTGCAAAGTCCCACAATCATGGCACTCTTCCTCCCCCAAGGGCACAGATTTTGTCTCAGCACCATGCAGCCACTGCTGGGGGATGGCAGAGGGGTAGCGTCAGCAATTCAAGACTTTTTCCTAACTTTCAGTGCCTCTTTCCTTGATATGAAATTAAAGCCAGGTACTATGATAACTTGCCTGGTTTTTGCCTCCCAGGAAGGTGCTTTTACGTGTGAATAGTTGTTCAGTTTGGCATTCCTGTGGGGAGGGCAGTCAGTGGAGGCTTCTATTCAGCCATCTTGCTCTACCTCCCTTTGTATAGAACTCAGATAGGTTATAACTAAAGCTGTTGGGATATTAAAAACATAATTGACATATTTTAGCCCTGGATATTCATCCTTCAGTTTTAGGTGTTGGCAAGTGGCTGGAGAATATTCAACTGTCATAATCAAAAATACTTATGAGAGCTCTAGGAAGTTTACTTCCCAGGAATAAATACTGTGTTTAATTATATCTAATGTTTACTTTGTTTTTCATCATTTATATTACTTTCAAAACTTTCCCAGAGTCAATACTTTAGGTTTTGTTTTTTATATAGAATAAGATGCTTTGTGTAACAAACAAAATGAGCAAGCAAAATGACCTCAAAGTAGCTTGGGTAAATAGCATGGGGAAAAAATGGCTTAAATTTTGGATTTGAAGCACTGTAATTTCCATTTTCTGTTTCAAACTGTGCAATAGAAGAGGAAACAGAGTCCTAAATTTCTTATGGTGTGGCCACCAATAACCTGGATGATCTTGGGTATGTCATTATCTTTCTGAGTTTCAACAACTTGAAATATAAAAGGAAAAGGCTAAACTAAGTCATCTCTGTGGTTCTGAGAGTTCATTCTGTGATTCTGAAGATGAAGTCTCTCTGTTATAGATCTGCATTTATGTCAAGGGAAATGTCAATTGTGAATTTTTCATCATCATAGCAAAAAATGTGAAGTAGCAGACTGAGCAATACATGTGTATATTATGATGCAACCAGTCATCCCTTATTTATACAAATCTTGCAAGATACATGACAGTCAAAAGCCTTTCTATATTCAAGTATAAAAAAAATCTATAAAATTAGGCCGGGCGCGGTGGCTCAAGCCTGTAATCCCAGCACTTTGGGAGGCCGAGACGGGCGGATCACAAGGTCAGGAGATCGAGACCATCCTGGCTGACACGGTGAAACCCCGTCTCTACTAAAATACAAAAAACTAGCCGGGCGAGGTGGCGGGCGCCTGTAGTCCCAGCTACTCCGGAGGCTGAGGCAGGAGAATGGCGTGAACCTGGGAGGCAGAGCTTGCAGTGAGCTGAGATCCGGCCACTGCACTCCAGCCCCGGGAGAAAGAGCGAGACTCCGTCTCAAAAAAAAAAATATATTCAACTGGGTAGCAGTTTGTGCCTGGGGTTTTTATAGAGTTATATTTCTTTTCTGTGTTCAGAGAAGGGTTTTCTAAATGAATATAAGATTTGGGACACTTTATTTGGCAGTATCTTTTAACTGAGGGCTAACATTATTGAAATGTAGCTCATGACTTGTTCCCTTGATTTGTTTCATTAAGCATGGTTTTTATTTTCTCAGAAAATAATATATATTTTGTCATCATATAAATGAGTTTCAAATAGGAATAAGGAATAAGATTACAGATTTAGCCCACATGCAACAAATCTGACATATGAAAACCTAAATTATTCATTTTTGCCCAAATATTTATAAATATGAATTTATTCCTCAAGAATCATACTACTATAGACCACTTAACCCAATATGAATTCATTCATTTATAATTAAAACAAATTCAATTTCTACACAAGTTTTAGGATTTCATTTATTGCTTAAAGTCAACTTAATGTAGTTAAGCAACTTTTGATTTTTTAAATGAAACTACAAGTAAAATTTCCATTTGATGAGGTGAGAGAATTGCTTCAGCCCAGGAGATCAAGGTTGCAGTGAGCTATGATCGTGCTGCACTCCAGCCTACATGACAGAGCAAAACCTTGTCTTAAATATATATGTATATTTAAGACAAAAAACTTAAATGTATATATATTTAAGACAGAAACCTATATGTAAAACAAAACCTTTTCTCAAATATATATATATTTGAGAGTTGTAATTGCATTGAACTTGAAAATAATTCAAAATAAGGGGACAAATAAAAGTTTAAAAATTAGGTTAATATGAAGCAATTAAAGGACTACTGTTTCCATCTAAAACTGGGAAGCTGAATAGACTAAGAAAAAATAAATACAAAATCAAAATAGTGGCCTGATTTTGGAATTTAAGGATTAAGAAAGGGATCACCTTCCTCAACGTGCCCCTCTTTTTCTCTCTTCTACCCACCACACATTTATAATTGGGAGCAATAGGTTCATTTACATTTTGTTATGAGATCTGGAAGTTCTTTGAAGATTTTGCTACATTAGGAATTCAAACAGGATTGTTCAGCTGATAATGCTGAGTTTCTAGATTGGCAAACTTCATATTGGCCTACATCTGCATAAAAATGTATTTAAGAAATTGAACATTCTTTGTGTTCGGGGTCAGGAGGGTTCTAAAGATGAAAAAGAAGAACTGATTCATTTTGCACCCACCTTGAGCTTAACATTGTGTTAGTCACTTTATGTGTAAGGCTGATAATATTTTCTGTATTTCACTGAATCAGGCATTAAAACCCCTTTCTGCCTAGTGTTCCATTATAGGAACTCTAAGCATGTGGGAGTTATTTATATCCTGCTGCTCAAAGTCATCAGCAAGGTCTGATTGCAAAAATTAAAAAAAATCACAACCTCAGACATAAATGGGTTAATACCTGGCAAGTATAGCAGCCGGGCCTCAAACCCAACCATCAGATTTAATACATCATCTCTTGTCATATACCAACTCCCTAAAATATAGTCCTAGTCTACAAGTTGCTTATCTGCTGGTGTTTTCTTATGACTGTAGAAAAATTAACGCTTGTGGGTGTGGTAATTAACATTAGGGAAATATAAAATGGTGTTGGAGGAGATCAGGGTAGGAAATGATTGTATTTATTTAATGGAGCAACTGGAAAGTCTTCATGGGAAAAATAGTATTTGAGACCAGTTCTCAAGAAATGAGAGAATTTTAACAAGTAGAGATAGGCTTGGGGGGATTCTAGAAGAAAGGAAGGACTCAGCTAAAATTATATAGGCGAGAAAGTACAAAAGTAATCATGAAAAATAAATTAGAGTTTTATGGATGTTTTAAAGTAAAAGAACCAAGGAGTTATTAAATACTAAGAAAGTATTTTGTTTAAATGACATTTAAAGAGGATATTGAAGTATTATTTTAAAAGACTTTGAGGAAAGTTGTGACTAGTTAAGAAAGACTAATATTGCCTCACAAAGAGACCGAAAGTACAGACCTCAATTAGGAAGTAATCATAATAGACCAAATATATGTGGGTCTTGGCAACTGATTGTATATGACAGTATAAGAGGTGTTAGAGACACTTTTCTGGTATTCTTTTCTGTTCTTTTCCTTTTTAGCTATTAAAATGTTACTTCCTTTTGTACTAGTTAGTATTTTCTTATATTAAAGTTTCCCTGATCAAATTACTGGTGTGGTTTCTGTCTCTGACAGGATTCTCACAGACACATTATTGTTCTACATATAATAGATATCATATAGGTGTAGCATCGGGTAAATTCAGAGTGTGCCTTCTAAATTTTGGTATATTTTCTTTTCCAAGCACTAGCAATTTATCATCATGCAGCAGAATCTATATCCAAATTTAATCCAAGAACCCAAGTTACCCAAGTATATGCTGAAATAAAAACACCATAACATTCCTCTACTGAAATGAATTTGAAAAATGTATAAAATATGTTTTCTCTTCTGCAACAGGTGTATTGAAGAAACATATTTGAATAAGAACAAGATAGAATAAAAAGAACTTGAGATTTAACTGTGATTTGTTGAAATTGTATGATCTAAGATAGATACATCATCAAATGAAGAAATCAAACACAAAATATGTTTTGTCAATCTTCTATGTTCACACCAGTGAAGAGAAATAAAAATATTGGTTAGTTCTTGGAGAAATTATTGTTTTTTTCTAGAGACATAGCCCAGGGATGTTCTATGATCTAGACCAGAGGTAAGAAATTATGGCTACAGGTTGACCTCCTGTTTTGTAAACAGAACTCTAAAGACAATTTACATGTTGTTTACACCTGCTTTTACTTCACAGTGCAGAATACAGTAGTTGTGACAGGGACCGCATTACCCCCAAAGTCTGAAATATTTACTCTCTGTTCCTTCAGGGAAGTTTACCAACCCTGGAGAACATCAAATCTCCTTTTCTTCCCTCTTTGCAATTGAAGCTTGAAAGAAGCTAAACAAATGGGCATGGAAGTGTTTCAATAAAACTTTATTTACAAAACCCAGCTGCAGGCTAGATTTGGCTTAGAGGCTTTAGTTTGCTGACTCCTCTAGGGCAGAGTAGGTATGTTATAAATATTTGCTGAACAAATGAAAAAAATGGATTGCTTTTACATTCTAAAATTGCCTGCACGTTCTCTTCTTTTCTTTCAGTGTGTGTGGTATCTAGATGAGATGCATGTGATGACTGGAGACTAGGCATTATGAATGACTTAGGAAACCTCTGGAGGGTGCCTGTTTTGTGGCCATAAACCACTGTGCCCATGTGGAAAACACTGCAGTCCTGGGGCAGAAGATAAACTTCATGCTTGATAAAAAACTACCAAAAGGTAAAATTTTCTTCTGGTGTGCTGCAGTCTTTAGTCTTCTTCTGTTTTGCATTCCCACTGGCAGTTCAAAGATGTCCTTAATCCATCATATGCCTCTTGAGTGTGTGCTGTGGGTTTATTGTCATGATGAAAAACTAGTTCATGAACTTAGTGAAGGAACTTGGGATTGAGTCCGAGCTGCTTACATAGCTTCTGGGGAAAATATCATCCAAATATGGGGGAAACGATCCAAGAGGCACTTCAAGTATTTGTTTTGAAATAGAAATATTGATGGTGGTACATATATATATATATTTTTCAAAGGTGTTTGTTCCATAAATCCAGATAGGTGAATTTCATTAGTGAACTTCTGATCACTAATTTGATGATGCTACCTTTATTATGTCTCAAATCTGCCCCCGCACCTCTATCCTACTACTGCTAGTATAATTCATACCCTTTCCCCTGAACTGTTACCTTAGATTCCTCATGTGTCTAATTTGTTTTACCTTTCTCAGCTAGATTAATCTTCCTGAAGCACAAATCCAATCATGTCAATATTTTTCTCAGAAACAAAATAATATCCCTTTGCCTGGAGAATAAAGTCTAATCTTAGCCAGTTGACTCAGCTCAGGCTCCATTTATCTCCCCCATTCATTACCTCTCCTGCTTATAACCAATTACTGGCATACCTCAGAGACATGATGGGTTCAGTTCCAAACCACCACAATAAAGTGAATATCTCAATAAAACAGGTTACACAATTGTTTTGGTTTCTCAGTGCATATAAAAGTTATGTGTACATTGTAGCTTATTAGGGTACAGTTGAATTATGTCTAAAAAATCTATATACCTTAATTTAATAAAAACTAGCATATTACTAAAAAGTTCTAACAGGCATTTGAACCTTCAGCAAAGTATAAACTTTTTGCTGGTCTTGCCTTAATGTTGATGGCTACTGACTAGTCAGAGAAAATGATTGCTGAGGGTTGGAGTGGCTGTGGCAATTTCTTAAAAAAATGAAATTTGCCACATCAATTGACTTTTCCTTTCACAAAAGCTTGCCCTGTAGCATGTGATGCTGTGTGATAGCATTTTACCCACGGAAGAACTTCTTTGAAAATTGGAGTCAATCCTCTCAAACCCTCATGCTTCAACTTAAAGTCGCTAGCTGCATTAACCCTTGCTAACAAGAGAGTCAACCTGTCCTTTGAAGTTTGAAGCCAGCTATTGACTTCTCCTCTCTAGCTATCAAAGTCATAGATGGCATATTCTTCCATTTTAAGGTGGTTTCATTTGCATGAAAAAGCTGTTGTTTAGTATAGCCAGCTTCATCAATGATCTTAGCTAGATCTGGATAACTTGCTGTAGCTTCTACATCTGCACCTGCCTGCCTCATCTTGAATTTTTATTTTATGGACAGGGCTTCTTTTCTTAAACCCCATAAGCCAACTTCTGTTACTGTCAGACAAAAGACTTTTCTTCTGCAGCTTTCTCCCCTCTTTCAATCTTCAGAGAACTGAAGAGAGTTAGGGTCTTGCTTTTGATTAGGCGTTGGCGTAAGGGAATGTTGTGGCTGGTTTGAACTTCTATCCACATGGCAAGTGACCATGGCCCATGATACAGACCTCAGGAATCTCAAAATGCCCAAGGTGGTAGGGGTGCAGCTTGGTTTTATACATTTTAGCATGAGACACCAATCAAATACATTTAATAAATACATTGGTTTGGTCCAGAAAGCAGGACAACTCAAAGTGGGGAGGGGAGGGGGAAAGGGGTGGATTCCAGGCTGTAGGTAAATTTAAACATTTTCTGGTTGATAGTTGGTTGCATTTGTCTAAAGACCTGGAATCCATAGAAAGGGAGAGTTCAGGTTAAGATAAAATATTTGGAGACCAAAGTTATTTTGAGTTCTTGTAGTGGCTGCCCTTACAGACAGGAGATGACAAAGTTTCCTATTCAAATGTTAGTTAATCTCTTTAGGATTGGGAGAGTCTGGAAGAAAAAGAACTAGCTATGTTAATAGAGATTCTTTATAGATGCAAATTTTCCCCCACAAAGAACAGCTTTGCAGGTCCATTGCAATATAAGGCAAATAAACATGTTTTGGGGTGAAGTATTTTTATTTCTTTCCTTTTCTCATAATGTTATGCCAGAGTCAGGTTGGAAAGTAAGTCACGATATATAAGGTTAAATAAAACCTATCTGATGAGAATTTATCGTTTGTAGGGCATGATTCCCCAGACTCCTCAGATAGGCATTTGGGCAAGATAAAAAAAAAAAAAAATCAGAGTTGGCCGGGCGCGGTGGCTCATACCTGTAATCCCAGCACTTTGGGAGGTCTAGTTGGGTGGATCATGAGGTCAGGAGTTGGAGACCAGCCTGGCCCACATAGTGAAACCCCATCTCTACTAAAAACACAAAAATTAGCCAGGCATGGTGGCGTGCACTTGTAATCCCAGCTACGTGGGAGGCTGAGGCAGGAGAATTGCTTGAACCCAGGAGGTAGAGGTTGCAGTGAGCTGAGATCATGTCACTGCACTCCAGCTTGGGCAACAGAGTGAGACTTTGTCTCAAAAAAAGAAAAAAAAAAATCAGAGTTTAGTCCTCACAGACCACTAAAACTTCTTTCATATTGGCATAAGGCTATTCTACTTTCTTATCATTTGTATATTCATTGGAATAGCACTTTTAATTTCCTTCAAGAACTTTTCCTTTGCATTCACAACTTGGCTGTTTGGCACAAAAGGCCAACCTTTGGGCCTATTGTGGCTTTGAAAATGCCTTCCTCACTAAGATTAATTATTTCTAGCTTTTGATTTAAAGTGAGAGACCTGTGACTTTTCTTTTCACTTGAGAACGTAGAGAACACTGTAGAGTTATTAACTGGCCTAATTTAAGTATTTTTGTGACTCAGGGAATAGGGAGGTCCAAGAGAGAAAGAGAAATGGGGGAGCAGCCTGTGGGTGGAGCAGTCAGAACACACACAACATTTGTTACGTTTACCATGTTACTTGGGCATGGTAGGTATCACCCCAAACCAATTATAATAGTAACATCAAAAATCATTGATCACAGAGCACCATAAAGGATATAAAACAGTGAAAAAGGTTAAAAATATTGCAAGAATTAGCAAAATGTGACACAGAGACACAAAGTAAACATATGCTGTTGAAAAAATGGTGCCGATAGACTTTCTTGATGCAAGGTTGGCACAAACCCTTAATTTAAAAAAAAAAAAAAAAAAGGAACCATTATCGGAAGTGCAGTAAAGTGAAGCACATTAAAAGGAAATGCTCCTGCACTTCCTTTCATGGAAGGTGGCCAGATGAAATACAGGAAATCCACTTAATTTGAATTTTATGTAACAAGCTTTTTAGGATAAATAGATCTCAAATATTGTGTGAGAAATATTCAGAGGAAAAAAATATTCATTATTTATCTGAAATGTAAACTTGAGTGTCCTGTATATTTATTTGCTAAATCTGACAACCCTACTTTCATGTCCACCATGTTTACCAGATTAAAATAATTTTGTTCTTGTCTGGACATGTTGGCTCACACCTATAATCCTAACATTCTGGGAGGCTTGAGATCAGGAGTTTGAGACCAGCCTGGCCAACATTGTGAAGCACCTTCTCTACTAAAAATACAAAAAATTATCTTGGTGGAGTGGTGCACATCTGTAATCACAGTTACTTGGAAGGCTGAGGCGGGAGAATCGCTTGAGCCTGGGAGGCAGAGGTTGCAGTGAGTGGAGATCATGCCACTGCCTTCCAGCCTGGGTGAAAGGCAAGACTACGTCTCAAAAACAACAACAACAAAAAACTTTGTTCTCTCTATATATCTCATGCTTTTCAGCTGTTCTGATTTGGCCGAATTACCCCCTAACTACCTAGATGCCATAAATAAAAGTATAGGGCATAGTGCATCAACACCCCTTTTGCAAAGTCGACATGATGTAGAGAAAAGGATATAGATGGGATAGCAGGAGATATACTTGGATTATCCTTATGGCTTCAACTTGGCCAGCTCTGTGACTTTAGAACAAATGACTTAGTTTATCTAGCCTTCAGTTTCTTCATCTACACAGTGAGGATAATAACACCAACTTCACATGATTTTAGAATTAAGTGTGAAACTTTAAAAAAGCTTTATAAAAACATATAACTCATTGAAGCACTTCAGTAAATGACAGCAAATTATCAATTTTCTCATGTCAGTGCTTCTCAAACTTGAGAACCCTCAAAGTACCCACCCCTGAAATGTATCTGTGGATTCCAATGTAAGAAGTATTTCATTAATTAGTTCAATGTAAAAGTGGTTACTGTAAATGATCATTTCAAATCTTACAACCATAAACACTAATCAGACTTAAGCAATAAAACTTAGTGGTAAAACAAGGTCACTAAGTATTTATCTAGATAATCCAGAATAGAATTTTATTTTTAGTCATAAAAAACTTTATGGAGTCACAAGAATATACCAATAGATCCTCATTACAGAGACACTATAGTCTATCACACCACTAGACAGATTGTCTTTGGAAAGGCTACATTTTTGGGGTCTCTGTTTCTTCTCCATGGAGTCTTCTGCAGAGTGGAATGTTATGTTGACCTTTTGAAGAATTCAGAAGTACAGGCTTTACGTGGCGACTTATTTGTACGTTCAGCCAATTTACCACTGCATTCAAAGACCTTTCTTGATATTTTATTCATATCACCTCTGCTAGGTAGGAAATGGGTTATGTGGCTTTGGCCATGGAATACTGGACATTTGACCTGGCTGGCACATACTGAGTCAACTACATTTTCTCTTGCAGGATACTGAAATTGTTGTTAGTCTCTGGTGGGTGCTTAAAATGAAAGTTGTTCTCTGGCTCCCACAGGGCATCTGAATTCTGCTGGGAAAAGCAGAGAAAACTGTTCTGCAGAGGGTGATAGTAATGCAGTAGTTACTGAATATAAGTGTGGAGAAATTGAAAAGTAACATTATGACTGTTTGGACGAACGGAGGCAAGATGGTGCACTTCCGGGTTCTTCTTCACCAACTCTTCCCGAGCGCGCGAAAATGCAGCCAGCGCCCAGGTAGGGTGCAGACCAACCGGGCATGTGCCAGGTGACGTCAATCCGAAGAGACCAAGATTTACCTGGTCGCACCTGCGGAACACCCCCAGACATGCCCGTGCCCCGCCTATTGCCCTCCCACTCCTAGAAAAGCCGCTCCGGACAGTCGCCACGCGCGGCCTTCCTGAGTCCTCCACTCCTGTCGGGATGTCGGGACTGCAGGAACTCCGTCCAGAGCCCCACCGGGGACTCTCTGTCGGCCTTCTTTAGCCGGAGCCAACAGACCCCTTCCCCACACCTTAGGTGAACCATGAAATACACTTGCAGTTTTGCTCCTACACATTGTACCTCGCTGGTTCTTTTGATCCCGCTCATGGTGGTCTTAGAAAAACAAATCAATGACCCTGGCTTTCTGCTTTTGATAGAGTCCCTTATGGGAATAAAGTGGTTGTAATTTCCATTTTTGTTTAAGAGAATTTGAAGCTATTTTTTGTTACAACCAAATAATCAAATTAAGACACCTGGGTCAAAATTGAAACTAGATTATACCTGTCAAGAGAGTTGCATGGAATAGTGAGGAAAACCTGTGGGAAGAGTAAATTTTAGAGCAGGTGGTATGCATAGTGCTGCATCTGCACAGCAGAAGCTAACAGAGAGTGAGTGGGAGTGATAGATGGGTGAGAGAAAGGACTACTGATTGACTGAGTGACCATGAAAACACTTGGAGAAATTGTCTAATGAAATTTTTACTTGGTCATAGTATACAGTCTGTAGCCTTGCTTTCCCTTTCCCATGAAATGCTTGGAAGAGTTACAATATTTACTAAATTTTGGAATGTCTTATATTTTTAAAATAATGAATGTGCAGGACAAATAAGTTGGATGATGAGGTTGATGCCTGGTTTGACTAAATGTAGCAACAGGGGCCAGAGTTGGGTTTCAAATATCCTAGGCTATTGTTTCATTTTTCATTTGAAGAAAGGGTTTTGCTGATAACATTTTTTCATAAAACCAGTATAGAAAGAGCCTTGGATGAAGAATTAAAAGATAGGGGCTAACATCCATGATCCCTCACGTCTTTGTTGCATCTCAGGTTATGTTACTGATAGAGTAATCCTGAAAATTTTAGAAGGTTTTATAAAGCTGAATATTATTTTAAAAGATGAAAGCAGTCTGTAAACTGTAAAAGACTAAAGAGGGAAAAGATGACATTATTTCATTATTACCACATTGTTTATTTCATCATTACCTCTTATTGTTTAAGAGGTAAAAGATAACATCAGCAGTTTATTTCCATAAGGGATTCCATCAAAAAGTAGAAAGCCAGGGCACAATGTTACTTTGCAATTTCTCTACACTCAAAGACTAAAGAGGTAAAAGATGACATTGTTTAGGCTTACAATTAATTTTGAATTGTTTTGTTTATTTTTACAATGCGTATCTCAGTAACATAGGAGGAATTTATAAGTTGTTGAATGAGTGAATCTAGGCTTCAGGGTCATGTATATGTTCTACATACAGTCTGCCCTCTACACCTGTGGGTTCTGCATCTGTAGATTTAACCACGATTGAAAATACTTGCAAAAAAGAACAGTAAAAAATTAAAATACAACAATAAAGTATAACAACTGCTTATGTAGCATTTAGATTGTATTAGGTATTATAAGTAATTTAGAGGTGATTTAAAGAGTACAGAATACAAAAAAGCCAGGTGCAGTGTTGGGTGCCTATAATCCCAGCTACTCGGGAGGTTAAGGCAGGAGAATCATGTGAACCCGGGAGGCAGAGGTTGCTGTGAGCAGATATCGCGTCATTGCACTCCAGCCCAGGTGATGGTGCAAGATTCTGTCTCAAAAAAAAGTACAGTAAAATGTATATAGGTTCTATGCAAATCCTATGCCATTTTATACAAGGGACCTAGCATCTGTGAGTTTTGGTATCCATAGGGGTCCTGGAACCAATTCCCAGGGGATACAGAGGGACAACTGTACATATAAATAAGTCAATCTCAAAGTATTCATTGACAAAGAGGATGCAAACTGTCCTTGTCTACTGTGGAACAAAGGGCAAAAAATACCAATGAAAATGATTTAAGTTAGAGTCACATCTAAGAATTCAAATGGTACTCAACAGTAGAATGGTAGCAGGGAAAGAAGGGATATCCTTTCTCTAGAATGGATTCTGTTCTCCTTGGAGCAATTTAAGACTAATCTTGATGCACTTGAACATCTCTCAGCATGTTTTTTTCTCTCCATTTAATTTTAGGAATAAAAGGAACCCAAAATCTTCTTTACTGCTGGGATAGACATTGATGTCTTCTGTATGGGTTTAGATAACACTGATGCAGTAGAAAGTGTCCAATAAACACAGTGCAGCATATGAGTAGTTTGGTTGGTTTCTCAGTTGGCTACTTTAGGTGTATTTATTGAAGCATTTTTGATGTATAATTCTAAAAGGCTTAAAACAATTTGTGGGCCTTTTTCCTCCAATGAATCACCCTGAGGGCGTATGGCAGGTTCCTCTGGGCCCTTTGATGTGAGTAATAAAGGGAGATTGTGACTTACTGCTCTTGTGACTAATTTCATGTAGGTTGCTTTTGTTTATGGAACAACATAAATGAATCACCACATACATTTCAATGGCTTTACACAAATATATAAACAATACATTTCAGTTTCTGACTGTGACAGCTTCTAAAATGATGATAACATAGAGATTGGAAGATTTGGCAACTCTACAAGTTCCTTTCATAGTCTTCCTGGTCAGTTGATTCTTACTCTTAGAATTGCCTTTAGACTGGGATAAGACAGACCCCTGTTCTAGGTCCTGCGCTATATGGGGCCTCATGTATCACACAAAAACACAGATTACATTTATTAAACAATGCAATATTATATCACCTTGTGCCTGTTAGACTATTACAGTAAAGATGAAAGATAAAGATGAAAGATACAATAAATAAAGATGAAAGATACAATAAAGATGAAATGTTGGAGAGGATGTGGAGAAGAGAATCCTTGGATACTGTTGATAGAAATGCAAATTAGTAGAGTCATTATAGGAAATGGTATTGAGGTTCCTAAAATTATTAAAAATAGAACCGTCATATGATCTGGCAATTGCACTACTGGGTATGTATCCAAAAGATATGATATGAGTATGTCAAAGATATATCTGCACTCCTGTGTTCATTGAAGCATTATTCACAGTCACCAAGATAAGGAATCAAGAGCCCATCAGTGAATGAATGAAGAAGGAAAATGTGATATACATACACAATGGAATACTATTCAGCCTTAACAATGAAGGTAATCCTGTTATTTGCAACAATGTGGAGGAACCTGGAAAACATCACATTAAGCGAAATAAGCCAGGCACAGAAAGTCAACTACTGTATGATCTCACTTACCTGTGAAGTCTAAAAAGGTTGATCTCATAGAAGTAGAGAATAGAATGGTGGTTACCAGGAACTGTGGGTTGGGAAGCTTGAAGAGGTATTTGTCAAAGAGACAAAATTTCAGTTAGATAGGAGGAAGAATTTCAAGATACCTATTGTACAGCATGGTGACCATACCTAATAACAACATGTTATATTCTTGAGAATGACTAAGAGTAGATTTTGTATTCTCACTACAAAAAATAAGTATGTGAAGTAATGCATTCATTTAGCTTGACTTTGCTATTCCACTATGTATGTTTCAAAACATGTTGGACACGATAAATATATACAATTTTTATTTCTCAATTTTTTAAGAACATATGTTTACTTCTGTTTCTTGGGATCCACAGCATAATCTGAAACCATGAACATTCATTCTCATGATTAACATTGTTCAGGCCTCAGAGAAAGCACTTCTCTACGTCTTGCCCTGTATTTTCAAAACAAAAGGCAATTATGTCCAAATGCCATAAAAGTTTGAGTTGTGTTGCTGCCAATGTCACAGATGGATAGTGCTTTGAAATGAGAGAGGATCTGAGTGGCAAAAGCACATAGATTTTTAAAAAGGCAAATAATTTGTATCAATTTAGGTTTGGTCAGGACTACTTTAGGTATTATGAAAAGAGGACATTTATTAAAGGAATTAGGGCTGACACAATAGGGGGAAGAGCTGAGAGAGTGAACACTGGAAAATCTTCAACTGGAGGGTCAGGGAAATGGTAACTAATAGTTACCCTGGAGCATTAAAGCACATGATTTCTAAAAGGTTATTAGGAAACTTCTGCAATATCGGTATCTCTGGGAATCTTCCTACCGACTGTCGGGCTACTGCAGAAATGTTAGTGCCTCTGAATTGCCTGGGAAGCCACAGTGCATCCTCATCTGCCCATAAATCTGGACACCATGAATTCCTAAGAATAATGATCTCTCCTCCATTCTACCTGCAAAGTATTGCAGGAGTTTTTCTAATTGAAAAACTTTAACTCAGAACTATACAAAGTGGAGGATCCTGGAAAATGTAGTTCCTGACTACTCTGCAAGAGGAGGAAGAGAGAAGGGGTGATGGTGAGCTTACAGCAGAGAACTGAACACAATGCACCCCTTTGTCAACTCAGCAACTATACACAACACTTCTCCCTATATTTAATTTCGGAATAAAGGCAAATACAACATCTTGCTTCCAACTAATATTATGCAATTAACCTTAATTCAAGTGTACACATTCTTTTTCCCAAAAGGGAAAGTGCCAAAGCTCAGATGTCACTTTATCTCAGATAGTTCATGATTTCAATATTGAAATATAGAGTTTGAGTACTTTGAGCATATTTTATACTTGGTGGTATGAGGATGGAGGTGGAGGTTAATTTATGCAAATATGTACCTATCAAAGAAAGAAAATTACTAGCTTTTTTTTTTTCTTACTAGCAATTTGTCACATGGCCATTGTTGGTATTTATAGTATGAAAATACCCAGTTGTCTTCCATGAAACGGATCCTTGGTGCCAAAAAGGCTGGGGACCTGGCCTAGGGCAAAAAGATTCTCGATACCCTCTCCCATTACCCAGTGCATAATTTTTTTTGCCTTAAGTCCTCAACCTTTTTGGTACCAAGGACAGATTTGTGGAAAACAGTTTTTCCATGAACTTGTGGGGCAGGGGAAGGGATGGTTTCTGGATGGAACTGTTCCATCTCAGATCATCCGGCATTAGATTCTCATTAGGAGCACACAACTTAGTTCCCTCCCATGCGCAGTTCATGATAGGGTTCCCGCTTCTATGAGAATCTAATGCTGCTGCTGATTTGACAGGAGGCAGAACTCAGGTGGTAAAACTTGCCCAGCCGCTGCTTACCTCCTGCAGTGTACCCAGTTCCTAGCAGCCACTGACTCAATACTGGTCTGTGGCTTGGGGACTGGGGATCCCCACCCTATGTAAGTACATCAGGTAGTCAGTTTGCCTAGTGGGAACTCAGAATTGGTGCCTATGTTGCTAACAAGTTGCTCTCTCAGCAATGGTTGTAGCCATACCAGCCATGGTGAATGAAAATGCATGTTTCTGAGCCTACACTTAACTCTCCACAACCCTGGCTATGGTTGATACACAGAATAGAATATTTTGTCTGTCTCATTGAGGAGAGCCTGCTCTGCTGTGTTTACCCTGCTGTAGTTACATGAGACACAAATATCTCTCACATTTTGTGCTCATTCTGATTCATCCATATCTTTTCTCAGTTTTTCTAATTTTTGAATGTAGCTTTTTAAAAATCCCCAGCCATTCAGCTAAGTTGTTAGCAACTGCCCACAAATAAGTGTAGATTCATCAGTCATCTTCACTCTTCTTTGAGACAAAGCAGATAACTGCTCAAAGGTCTACCGGCAAGAAGGATATCCTTTAAAAAGTTCCCCTTCAGGACTCCTGCTACCATCCATTTGAGTGGTTTTACATGACCTTCTAGAACAGTTTATAAGCCATGCCCAACTCTTTTTCCCCTTCCAGTGAAGAGAGGATTCCCTGAGGCTATAATGTGAGGTGAGGAAGAAGAGGTATTGCAATAGGAGTAGACAACAGAGGAGTTTAAATCACTTGCTCATGCAACTGAAGTATCTTCAGGACCGAGTCTCAAATACAGCACTTCTGCTTGCTAATCGATTACTTTCACCTACGTCAATCTTTATGGCTTGGTAGTTCAGAGAGTGCTCAACTTATGATGAGCAGTTCAGGTTACATAGTAATTCTGTGGCTTATGCCATGTATTCCGGGCCCAGTGTATAGCAGAAGCTGTAATTCAAAAGGAGAATGGGTTTCTGCAGAAAAGGGTATGATTTACTCTAGAATCCCAGGGGTCTGCATGGTGATTTATCTTTAGGGTCTTGCCAAAGGCTCATACACATCTCTATCAGATACCTCTTGTACTGGAGCACTGTATCATATGGCACAAATGGCTGAGCAGCTTGCAGAGCAATGTGGACCTGTCACAGAGCCTTTTCTTTCCTTACACTGCATTAAAAACTAGAAATCTTACAAGTTCCTTTATAAGTGTATCCCAGAAGCCTTCATGCCCAACTCTGACATATGTTGCCTTCAAAACTGAAATAGGTCACATAGGCATTGTGCTTCTTTCTTGGTCATGGTGGGTACCAGATGTACCAGCTGTCTCTTCACCTCTGAGCTGATACAATGACATGCCTAGACCACTAAAAGGATGGAAACTTTGCCGAAGTTACAGTATCCTGAATTATTGAGGGGTTTGTTTTACATGCTTGGTCATACATGTGTACAATCAAAGTGTCTAGCAAGGGGTTGGATAAATTTTTCTGTAAAGGGCCAGTTAGTAAATATTTTAGGCTTTATAGATCACATACAATCTCGGTCTCTTCTTTTTCACCTTCCTCCTCCTCTTGGGCCCTCTCTTTCTCCTTCTCCTTTTCTTCCCCTTCTTCTTCCAAACCTTTAAAATGTAAAATCATTCTTAGCTAATGAGCTGTACAAAATTAGGGTAGTTTGTAGAGCTTTACTTTGGGGCAATATTTTCAAATTATCTGTGGTATATAGTATTTTTTAAATTTTAAATTTTCAATCCATCCAGACTGCCACTTTTGTAAAATACAATAAAATGAGTAAAAAATAAAATTATAAAGATGTATAAAATACAAGTTTAAATTTTAACATGTTAACAGAAAATTTTGACATAAAATTATGCTGTTAAGTTGCTATAACATTTCCAAATGCTTAGTCTGAATTTCAGTACTGAATTCATTGCAAATTAGTGATAAATAGCTGTTAAATCCCCACCAGTATGCAGATTACACTTTGTCTAATACTGATCTAGAGTATTTGTTACTTTCTGTTCACCAAGGTAACTGACATTTAATGTAATGGACTGCTGTCATGGTCAGTGGAATGGCGAGATTATTAAGATCCTTATACCCTACATTAAAACAATAGTCTGGAAAGTTAATATATTCTTGAAAGAAGGGAGAAGAGGCGTATTGCTGCCCCTTCCTTTATTAAAAAAAGAAAAGAGA
>NW_016803392.1:2820377-2870699 GCF_001698545.2 Rhinopithecus bieti
AAATATTTTAGGCTTTATAGATCACATACAATCTCGGTCTCTTCTTTTTCACCTTCCTCCTCCTCTTGGGCCCTCTCTTTCTCCTTCTCCTTTTCTTCCCCTTCTTCTTCCAAACCTTTAAAAATGTAAAAATCATTCTTAGCTAATGAGCTGTACAAAATTAGGGTAGTTTGTAGAGCTTTACTTTGGGGCAATATTTTTCAAATTATCTGTGGTATATAGTATTTTTTAAATTTTTAAATTTTCAATCCATCCAGACTGCCACTTTTGTAAAATACAATAAAAATGAGTAAAAAATAAAATTATAAAGATGTATAAAATACAAGTTTAAATTTTAACATGTTAACAGAAAATTTTGACATAAAATTATGCTGTTAAGTTGCTATAACATTTCCAAATGCTTAGTCTGAATTTCAGTACTGAATTCATTGCAAATTAGTGATAAATAGCTGTTAAATCCCCACCAGTATGCAGATTACACTTTGTCTAATACTGATCTAGAGTATTTGTTACTTTCTGTTCACCAAGGTAACTGACATTTAATGTAATGGACTGCTGTCATGGTCAGTGGAATGGCGAGATTATTAAGATCCTTATACCCTACATTAAAACAATAGTCTGGAAAGTTAATATATTCTTGAAAGAAGGGAGAAGAGGCGTATTGCTGCCCCTTCCTTTATTAAAAAAAGAAAAAGAGATGTAAAGAAAAAATCTTATTTTATTAAAAAAAGAAAAAGAGGTGTAAAGGGAGAGGGAGAAAGATAATTCACAGATCAGCAGTTGCATATCAGGTACTAGAGGTTTTGTTGATTTTCTGGACTAGCAGCTGTTAATTGGCGCCCCTCCTCAATTAATTTATGACCTTTTCCTGTAATTCCCCAGGATTCATCTGGCTGAATAGGTGAGTTGAACGGGGTATGTGAAACAAATAACCGCTGCCCTGTCTTGTAAATCCCTGTTGGTGGCCATAATCTCTATGGTCCCTCTGGCAATGCAGTTTTCCTTTTGGTTTTGCCACTCCTTGTCATGGACTGTGAGTGCCAATGGGGTCTTTTTACAAAGAGTTATCGTTATCTTACAGCTCTACTGGGACACATCTGTTCTTATCTCTGGGAAATCTGGAATTCTTGTATTGACACCTAAGCAAGACAACGACAGGCAGGGAAATACTGAAAATGTTATTAAAAGTTCTAAATTTCCTTGATGGAAGCCAGAACCAACTTTTTTACATTTTTAAGGGTGTGAAAATTAATGAGTTATACCTGATTTAACCAGTTACACAGGCTGGTTTTGGCTAAGTGGTGAGTGGGGCACAGAAGACCCCAGGGGAAGCCTTTGCCCGAGCTCTCCTGAAACTAAGAATCCTCACACATATCTTGATGGCTTATAAGCCCAAAGTAAGGCTCATCCTGTGCAACTGAGGAAGGAACCGGAGAGTTGTGCCTGGAAGTCCCTCGAGCCTCTGGATCTTCCTGTGCTGGCTTCTCACGTACCATTCACTTTGCTTTTATGTACATTTATGTGAATGTATTCTGAGGGATTTTGTGAGACCTTTCAATTCTGTGCTCCTATGTAATCATTTCATAGTAAGGTCATTACTCTCTCTTTTTTTTTTGTTTTTTGAGATGGAGTCTCACTTTGTCGCCCAGGCTGGAGTGCAATGGCTCAGTCTTGGCTCACTGCAACCTCTGCCTCCCAGGTTCGAGCAATTCTCCTGCCTCGGTCTCCTGAGTAGCTGGGATTACAGACACCTGCCATCATGCCCGGCTACTTTTTTTGTATTTTTGTAGAGACAGGGTTTCACCATGTTGGCCAGGCGGTCTTGAATTCCTGACCTCAGGTGATCTGCCTGCCTCGGCCTCCCAAAGTGCTGGGATTACAAGTGTGAGTCACCACGCCCGGCTGGTCATTACTCTCTCCAAATTTAATCAGAGAACCAATTCTAGATTCTTATTCTTAAGACTATTATCCATATAATACTTTCCATGCCAGCAAGCATACTAGTTTACATTATGTCAGAAATATGGGAATAAAAGGGTTTAATATGAGTTAGGGCTTCATAAATGTTGAAAGATTTTTGGGAATGAGGATTGGAGAGGCTATGGGCAGGAGGTCACAGTCACTGACCACCATTGATGTGGGTGATACTAAAAATGACTGCCATTTTCAGCATTTGTTGTGAAAATTCCCACTAGTAAGGAAAAAAAGTAGCTTTTTAAAATAATTTTGACTTAAAATGTTAATTGCTAACTCTTAAATATTCAGACTTGTAGTATATGGGCCTGTATTCATATTCTTGCCTGGTCCCTGTAAGTACTAGGGACAAGCCTGCTTTTTCTCATGTTTCCTTGACAGAGCCTTTGCTTTGTGGAAACTTTGGGTTCATTTACTGTATATCCCCTGATGATCATATTTGACCAACTCAGATTTTTCCTTCACTATTGTGGCAATCAGCTTTTGTGCTTGAAGATGATCTCCAGGGCTTTATGTTACCTCTAACATTGAGTCTTGAAGCCAATATTATTAAGTTTGTATGAACTTAATAGACTATCATGTAGTAAGTTTATTGTAGTATATTTGCAAATTAGTGAAATAATTTCTTGGTAAATATGGAGAAGATTTTAGAGCTTATTTACCCCATGATTAAAATAAGAATAACATATAATGATAAATGTCGTGTGGCATTTTCTGGGGGTAGATGTTGAGCATTGTTAAACAAAGTTAGGGAGTGATTTGGGGCTCTCCCTTTTCACCCCTACTATTTAACCAAAACCAAGGATGATTTGCTTTTATTTGTTTAAATTTATTGGTAATATTTTGTTTTAAAGTAGTTGTTTTGAAGTTAAAAAAATGTTTAAAATACACTGAACTAATGTAAGTCCTTATTTTATATTTGAGGAGATTGAGGTCCAGAAAAATAAATGAACGTGTTTAAGTTTACATACTGAAATAATGATTTATCTGGGAGTAACGCCTAGGTCCCTGCATCCTGACTATGCCCTTTCCAGTTTTCTTACAAGTGCTCAGATTGCAGAGATCATAGAACTCTTGGAGCTCTTTAAAAAGAAACATGAAATGCCCCGATAACTTGCTTTACTTAAATGCAAATAAAATTTCATGTCAATCAAATAATTCATGTTACATTCTAGAATATATGAACATAAGCTGATGCTAGAAACACACACACACACACACACACACACACAACTTGAAATTTAAAACATCAATTTTTTCCCACATACTTGTTTCCTTCAAGTTGGGAAAATGCTACGTTAGTGGCAGAGTACCTAATGTAACTGGAGAAATACCACTGTTCTCTGAATGCAGATGCAGAATTTGAGAACTTTATCCCACTTCATGCCATTTTCCACCCACAATTCCTAAGGTTCTGATTAAACAAAATTATAGCTAGTGTTTTATATATTTAAAATTGGCATTTATTTCATGCAATTGAAAAACAATTCCCGTAATCTCTCTCAGAAAGCTTGAGGAAATTAAATTCTGGTCTCTGGTAAGAGACTTAAAATGCATTCCAAAAACTTGTTCTTTAATGTCTCTGAGTTTGGTCTCCGGTTGAAAAGTGTAGAGATTCAGAGAACAGTATTCAAGTGATCTGAAAACATCTTATGAATTTTTAAGCCTGTTCTAATACAAGTCTAATTTTTCTCTTTGATAAATCAGTACTTTCTGCTAATCTAAAAAGAAGATTAATGCATCACAAATAGCTCAATTATATGTTATGAAGTTGAGTGTCATAAACATTAATAGAAAATTATCCAAAGTATGAAGATAAAAAATGAACTCTTAGGTAAGCTGAATCAGGTGCTCTTAGATAAAATTGGATAGTAAAAAATCTTAAGGGCTGTTTACCAGATATTTCATTTACAATTGGGATATTATACAACAAGTACATCCAATAGGGTGACAATCCATGAGGTGATTTGAAAGTTTCAGTGTGTCTTCATTCTGCCTCTATAGTTGCTGAAATCTGTCTTTTGAATATTTCTGCTTTGAGGTTAAACACAGTTTTAAAATATGGCAAAGCTGGTGAATAAAAATGTGGTTTGACATCATTGAGTATGGTGACAGTGTAGCCAGTCACCAGTAAATGTTGAATATATTTATTCTGTGTGCCAGATAGCCTGGTGGTGATTCTGGAGGTAGAGATGTGAAGGGATATGGCTTTAGAAGCTTGGGGTCTTCAGAATATGTGATGCAATGGATGAGGATGTGGGAGGTAATACTCATGATTATAGAGTTGCCAGACTAGAAATTGTTAATTGACTGGAATACAGTAGGTGGCTAAGAAAGATTTTAAAGTGACCAGCAACTGAAAAAGAACCTTTACAGGCAGAAAAAAACAATGCATTAAAAGACAGTGAAGAAAGTGGTTCTTAGAAGAATCTTTAGAAGCCTTTAAATCAGGACTTGAGATACTATGGAGAGTAGTTAAGTAGAACTGCTTGGACCTGGTGTTGGGACCAAAGGAACTGCATTTTTTTAAAAAAAATTATTATACTTTAAGTTCTAGGGTATGTGTGCACAACGTGCAGAATTGTTACATATGTATACATGTGCAGTGTTGTTGTGTTGCACCCATTAACTCGTCATTTACATTAGATATATCTCCTAATGCTATCCCTCCTGCCCTGCCCCAACCCCATGACAGGCCCCAGTGTGTGATGTTCCCCATCCTGTATCCAAGTGTTCTCATTGTTCAATTCCCACCTATGAGTGAGAACATGCGGTGTTTGGTTTTCTGTCTTTGTGACAGTTTGCCCAGAGTGATGGTTTCCAGCTTCATCCATGTCCCTACAAAGGACATGAACTCATCCTTTTTTATGGCTGCATAGTATTTCATGGTGTATATGTGCCACATTTTACACCAATTAGAAGGGCGATCATTAAAAAGCCAGGAAACAACAGATGCTGGAGAGGATGTGGAGAAATAGGAACACTTTTACACTGTTGGTGGGACTGTCAACTAGTTCAACCATTGTGGAAGACAGTGTGGTGATTCCTCAAGAATTTAGAACCAGAAATATCATTTGACCCAGCCATCCTGTTGAGCGGTGACAATGTGCTAGCAGCCCTCACTCTCAGTGCCTCCTTGGCCTTGGGCCTCAGAGTCCACTCTGGCAGCGCTTGAGGAGCCCTTCAACCCACCACAGCACCGTGGGAGCCCCTCTCTGGGATGGCTGAGACCGGAGCCTCCTCCCTCTGCTTGCTGGGAGGTGTGGAGGGAGAGGATCCGGCGGGAACTGGGGTTGCGCTGGCGGACCAGTGTGAGTTCCGGCACGCGCGGGCTCGGTGGGCCCTGCAAAAGGAGTTGCTGGCTGGCACCACCAGCCCAGGGCAGTGAGGGGCTTAGCACCTGGGCCAGCAGCTGCAGAGGTTGCAGCAGGGTCCCCCAGCAGTGCTGCCCGCCTGCGCTGCACTCAAATTCTTGCAGGGCCTTAGCTGCCTCCCCAGGGGCAAGGCTGGGACCTGCAGCCCGCCATGTCTGAACTCCTCCCCCATGCAGTGGGGCCTGAGCCTCTCTGACCTACGCTGCCCCATGCTCCATGGCACTGGGTCCCGCCGACAGCCCAAGGGCTGAGGAGTGCAGGTGCAGCTCGAGACTGGCGGGCAGCTCTGCCTGCAGCCCGGGTGCAGGATCCACTGGGTGAAGCCAGCTGGGGTCCTGAACTGGATGGGGCCTTGGAGAACTTTTATATCTAGCGGGAGGATCATATGTGTACCAATCAGCACTCTGTGTCTAGCTCGGGGTTTATGAATACACCAATTGGTACTCTGTATCTAACTAACCTAGTGGAGACTTAGAGGACTAGCACTCTGTGACTCTGTGTCTAGCTCAAGGATTGTAAATGCACCAATCAGCATTCTGTGTCTAGTTCAGGGTTTGTAAATACACCAATCAGTACTCTGTGTCTAGCTCAAGGTTTGTAAATACACCAATTGGTACTCTGTATCTACCTCTCTGTATCTAGCTAACTAGCACTGTGTGACTCTGTGTCTAGCTCAAGGATTGTAAACACACCAATCAGCACTCTGTCAAAATGGACCAATCAGTTCTCTGTAAAATAGACCAATCAGCTCTCTGTAAAATGGACCAATCAGCAGGATGTGGTTGGGGCCAGATAAGGGAATAAAAGCAGGCTGCCTGAGCCAGCCAGGAGCAACCAAGTCGGCTGTTGTTGCGCACTGTGGAAACTTTGTTCTTTCGCTGTTTGCAGTAAATCTTGCTGCTGCTCACTCTTTGGGTCCATATTGCCTTTATGAGCTGTAACACTTGCCGTGAAGATCTGCAGCTTCACTCCTGCAGCCAGCGAGACCACGAACCCACCGAGAAGAACGAACAGTTCCAGACATGGTGAATTTAAGAGCTGTAACACTCACCCCGAAGGTCTACAGCTTCACTCCTGATAGAGAGACCACAAACCCGCCAGAAGGAAGAAGCTCCAGACACATCTGAACGTATGAAGGAACAAACTCCAGACACACCATCTTTAAGTACTGTAACACTCACCGTGAGGGTCTGCATATTCATTCTGGAAGTTAGTGAGACCAAGAATGCACGTATTCTGGAGACACCATCACTGGATGTATACCTAAAGGGTTATAAATCATGCTGCTATAAAGATACATGCACACGTATGTTTATTGCGGCAGTATTCACCATAGCAAAGACTTGGAACCAATCCAAATGTCCATCAATGATAGACTGGATTAAGAAGAACTGCATTTTCTTAGGGACAAAGGAGGCTGAGGAAACTAATTCTAGTTTCAACAATGGGGGGGAGAGTTAACTGTTGAGAATGAGAATGAAGAGTAGTGCTAGATGTTGACCTACTAGAAGATAAAATGCAAACAACTCCTAAGATTTAGATGAATTTCCTAAAATCAAGAAGATGAACATTGGCCTAGACACTCAGAATTTCTCACTTAACTGTTTACAATTCTATTCTGAGTACACACTATGCCTTTTCTTACTATGACTGGTACATTTTTTGCCGCTGTCAACATGTCTCTATCCCTTCCCCAAATCCTTATTCTAAGTAAATTCTTACACAGCTTTACTGAGTATAAATATATCATAAAAATGAAGTCTATAAAAAAGTTTATATAAACATATAAAAAAGTGATTGAATATGGTAGTCAAGAAAAAGATAAATTGTATTAACATGTAGAATTGTCAGACTAAGCAAGTAAACATATAGGAAACCAGTTAAATTTGAATTTCAAATAAACTAAATATATTTTAATATAGATATTTCCCATGCAACATTTGGAAGATACTTATACTAAAAATGTATTTTTTGTTCATCTGAAATTTGTAATTAACTAGGTGTTTCATATTTTATCTAACAACCTAGTGCCAGCTTCTTTCTGCAACTAAATTTCTTTCCATATCTTCATCCATTAGCTCCTTTATTCTGATTTCTTGGAAGATGTGTAATTTTTTTTGTAGAAGTGATCCATTTATCTGTACTCTTGATTCCACTCATTCCTATTTTTTCTGGGAACTTACTCTATCAGTCATTTTTTTCCATTTTAAATTCTGTCTCCTCTCTCATGATATCCCCTTGTTTCTCTCCTACTCTCTCCATTAGGTCCTTTCTTGCTATAAAGTGTCTTCAGTCAACACAATTTTCCCTCAAGGTTTTTCTTTCTCAAACTACTTTCCTTACCTGCTAATCAGCGGATCTCCACCTACTGATTTTTCTTCTTCACAATACTCTTCTATTTTAATTTTGTATTAATGTGTCAGTGTCTAAGCAGTAATAAGTCTCAAGAGTGGAAAAAGGGTAGTCAGGAGTCAGGGTGGGGCATGAGGATCAGTGTGTTATCTAGAAGCTTATTTCTAAGACTGGTAGTTTGAGAAAAGGCTAAAGACAGCCAAAGGAAGAAGTAAAATTTAAAGTGAAAAACAATCATCCAAATAATAAAAACAGATTTCAATAACATTTTTTAACATTTACTGAAACCTTCTTTGGTCTAGGTGCTCTGCTAAATATTTATGTTCATAGTCCATTTAATCCTTTCAACAGCTATATGTAATTTTATTACTGGTTCTTAAACAACTGAGGTTTTGTGAGGTTAAAAAATAATACTTGCTCAAGATCACGCAACTACTGAGTAATGAAGCAGGCATTTGAATATACAGATTTTCTCTAAAATCAATGAGGTGGGTTCATAAATAACCATCACTTAAGCAATTGAAATAAACAAATGCCTTCCCAATTGCTTATATCAGTTTTAGTTTGCTCTTGAACTCTATGTTGTGTCAATATTGTAATTAATATTTACTCAGTTATTGGATGAAACATAAGTACTTAATTTTTAATAACATGATTGTTTTATTGTTTGGGGAAAGGCAGTTTGGATCAATGTAGACTAAATTTCCATGTTATTCATTTTCCAGATGTCATTTTTAATTGATACTAAAACAGTAACTTGGTCAACTGCAAATATTTATGAGTCTCCTTTAATTAACCAAGTTTCTGATATACCTAGAAATTTAATATATCTCAGGCATTAAGTGATGGAAACATAGGTTGTAAAATGTGGACCTGAGTCTTAGTGACCTTGCAGTGTATTGTCTACATTTTAAGTATTTTTATTTTCAAATTTAGTTTGATTAAGTTCAAAACCTCTCTCACTCTAATTCAGTAAATACTTACCCAACGCTTGCTATGTGCATAGACTATGTGGGTCTACAGTTGATAAAATAACAGCAAAGTTTTTGATTTTGTGGAGGTCATTGGGGAAATGAAACTCACACATGTTATACAGGATGATTAAAGTGATGCTGAGATCCTGGGCTGTGATGGCAAGAGTAAGGCTGAAATGGAAGGCACCCATGTGGGGAGCATCATTAAAAATCGGTGACTGATGGAATATGACAGTCGACAGAGCTAAAATGACAATTTAGAAAGAAAAAAAGAGAAGGAAAAGAGTGAAACAACATCAGCTATATCAAGAAGTTTGAACAAGCAATTATTGACCAAGTTCAAAATTGTATTTCCTTCAAGTTTTTCAACTTTAAAGGCTTCTTGTTCCAAAACTAAAATTTAAAATTGAATTTATCCTCGCCAATCCTCCTCCCATTCCAGTTTTATCATCTTCTCCTGTTCTGATTCTTTCCCATCATTTTCATATCAGTTTGACTATAAGAGAAAAATATTCAATATTGACATAACAATTATAGAATTTAGGTAGGATATCCTTATTTTAAAATGCAATGGGAAGTTGATATTTTGCCCTTATTTAAAGCAAAATACATACACAATTTTGGAAAAGAAATAATAGAATTTTACTTGCATGTTAAGGGGCCAGAATTTTGAATGCAAGAGGCCCATGATTAAATATAGTACAGGGTATTTAGAACTCAAAATTATTACATGGCAGTTCCAATTCTAGCTGTGTAATGTTTAGCTCAGATTTAACAGAAGACAGTAAGTTTTGATAAACAAGTATAAAAATTTCCTTGTTTTTAATTGGTTTTACAATCTCATTCTTTTCCAGTTGAGCAAATACTCATTAAGCACCTTCTATGTGCATAGCCTAATTGGTCTTATGGCAGATACAATAATAGCAATAATCCCAGTGTTTGTGAGATTTCCCTGTCACCCAATTACAAAGGCTACTGTTCTTTGGATGCCTTTGTAATTCATAGCTAGTATTAGGAAGGTCCTTTTACTCATACTCATCTTGGAAACCAATCTCTGTAATTAAGAAATGCAAAGCTTTTCCAGGCTGAGGAAACAGGACAAAATTTTATATTTTCCCCTTTAAGTTCCTTATTCTGGTCAATCATTCCTTTGAGATACAGAGTTGACTAAATAAGTTTGCTTTGTGATTTTCTCACTCAAGGTTATTAATTTGATTTCCAGATGGGTTACAGACACATAGGATTTGCCCAATGGTAGTTTCAGTGCACAAACATAGATACTGGACTCATGCAAATTTTGCAGTTAGCTTCATAATTCTCTAACTAGCCAATCTTTAACTTGTAACTATAGGGCAGAGATAGTAGGTAATGCCTGATTATCCTGTGGTTACATGAACAGTGGTTTGTTTACGGATATGGTAAGGACAGTGGTCAGGCCAGCAGGGCTATCATTACATTTCTCTCCATGAGCAGCATAGGTTCCTTCTTGAGAGATCAGAGTATTTCTAGCCCTGTACATTTTCCTTTCTTTTCTTTCTTTTCTTTTGGGTAGCAGTTTCATTGAGATGTAGTTCATATGTCATATATACAATTTACCCATTTAAAATATAGAGTTCAGTAGTTTTTAGTGTATTCACAGAGTTGTGCAACTGTCACCAGGATCAATTTTATGACATTTTCAGCACCTGCCACAAAGAAACCCTGCACCCTTCAGTCATCAATTCCTAATTCGTCCACTCATTTCAGCTTTAGGCAACCACTAAGTTACTCTGTCTCTATAGATATTTCTATTCTGGACATTTTATATGAATGGAATCTTATGTAGTCTTTTGTAACTATTGTCTTTCACTTTGCATGATGTTTTCCGAGTTCATCAATGTTGTAGTATATATCAGTACTTCATCACTTTTTGTGGCCAGATAACGTTCCATTGTATAGATACGTCACATTTTGTTGATCTATTAGTTGACTTTTATCAGTTGACAGGTGCATTGTTTCCATCTTTTGGCTACTATGAGCAATGCTGCTATAAATATTCATTAACAAGTTTTCACATGAACATGTGTTTTCATTTCTTTTAGTTACATACCTAGGAGTGGAACTGCTAAGTCAAATGGAATCTTTATGTTTAATTTTATGAGGCATGACCCAGATGTTTTCCAAAGTGGCAGCACCACTTTACATTCTCATCAGCAGTGTGTGAGGATTCTGATTTCTCCACATACTCACCAACATTTGTTGTTATTTGTCTTTTCAGTTACAACCATCTTAGTGGGTGGAAAATCGTATCTCATGCTGTGTGTGGGTGGGTGTTTGCATTTTCCTGATAACTAATGATGATGAGTACCTTGTCATGTGGTTATTGACCATTTGTATATATTCTTTGGAGAAATGTCTATTCATATCCTTTGCTAATTTTCAAATAGTTGTTAGTCTTTTTTATTATTGAATTGTTCTTATATTTTAGATACCAGTCTTTGTTAGATGTATGTTTCTAAATGATGGTATCTCCCATCTCCCCCAGGCTGGAGTGCAGTGGCACAATCTCGGCTCACTGCAAGCTCCACCTTCTGGGTTCACACCATTCTCCTGCCTCAGCCTCCAGAGTAGCTGGGACTACAGGTGCCCGCCACCATGCCTGGCTAACTTCTTGTGTTTTTAGTAGAGATGGTTTTTCACCATGTTAGCCAGGATGGTCTCAATCTCCTGACCTCATGATCCACCCCCCTTGGCCTCCCAAAGTGCTGGGATTACAGGCGTGATCCACCGCACCTGGCCGTTTTCACTTTCTTAGTAGTGTCCTTTTAAGCACAAGAGTTTTTAATAATAAAGTCCAAATTATCTTTATTTTGGTAACTTGTGCTTTGGGTATCATATTTAAGAAAATATTGCCAAATCCATGGTTCTGAATATTTACAGCTATGTTTTCTTAAAATTTATAGTTTTATCTTTTACATTTAGATCATTGATCCATTTTAAGTTTTTCATATGGTATAAGGTAAGGGTTTAACTTCATTCACTAGCAGTGGGGATATACTGATTGCTGGTCCTGACACCATTTTAGTATGATAAGATTTTTGTGGTTACTTCTCAGAATTTCATTAACTTCCTTGTTATCAATTTAACTGAATAATTGACCAGACTAATTGATCTAGAATATATTTGGCAGATATTCTGTGATTCAGCCAATTTTTCTAATTTCCCATAGGACAAGTCTTGAGGATAGAAGATCATTCAGAAATTTGCTTCAAGTATCAGATGTAGGTGATCTATTCTGAAACATTTTACTCACTCCCTATTATTTAGGGCATATATTTTCTGGGGTAGTATCTCCATCCATTTGGGCTGCTGTAACCAAATACCTTAGACTGAGTAATTTATAAGCAAGAAGAATTTATTGCTTATGGTTCTGGAGGATGAGAAGTTTAAGGTTAAGGTGTTGGTAGAGTCATTGTTGGTAAGGACTTGCTCTCTGCTTCATAGATAACGCCTTGCTGTGTCTTCATATGGGAGAAGGAGGAAGGGAGCTTTTTTATGCCTTTTTAAGAAGGGCATTAATTCTATTCATGAGGGTGGAGTCTCATGACTTAATAACTTCCCAGAAGTCCAACCTGTTAATACTATCACAGCAGGTCGTAGGTTTGAAATATGAATTTTTTGATAGTAATGAGGAACAGCATTGAGTAGCAGTGAGTAGACCCCTTATTATTCATAAGCAGCATGATCTAAGTGAGGTAATATGAACTTGTATTCAAGTTTGTATTATGCTTTAGCTTCATTAATCCAGAATAAAGATTGACTGATTTTACATAGTTTGTATCTTGTTGGGGAGAGAGGCATTTTGTGCGGAGTTATTAGGAGTCATGTTTATTGCATCGTTGTGGGGATTCAATGTGGAAAAATTTTCTGTGGATAAAAGCAACCTATGTTTTTATGAAATAAGGCACAGATTATAGGTTTTATACATACTATGGTTACAAAATCTTTGATCCGTAGGAGTTTCCTGAGTAGACTGACTTTCTAAGCAGAATATCCTTGGCTTGGTTTAATGGAGGAGACTTCTTTTTAATTTTTTTCAAATTTATTTTTTTAAATGATATTGTGTGTGTTTATCATGTGTAACATGTTTTGAAGTATATATACATGCAGAATGGTTAAATCTAATTAACAAATTAACTTACATATCATTTTTGTGGTAAGAACACTTATTCACTCTCAGCATTCTTAAAGAATTCGTGATTATTAGCTATAGTCACCATGCTATACAGTAGATCCCTTAAACATATTCCTCCTGTGTAACTGTAAATATGTGTCTTTTTACTAACATCTCCCCACTACCCAACCCTGCATAACCATCCTAGCCTCTGGTAGCCACCATTCAACTCTTTATCAGTGAAATATAAACATTTTTAGATTCCACCTATGAATGAGATCAGTCATATTTGTCTTTCTGTGCCTGACATTTCATTTAACATAATGTCTCTAGGTTCATCCATGTTGTTGCAAGAAAACAGAATTTTCTTCTTTTTCTTGGCCCAGTAGTATCCCATTGTGTGTTATACACCACATTTTCTTTATCCAGTCATCCATTGATGGACCATAGGTTGATTCTATATCTTGGCCATTGTGAATAGTGCTGCAGTAAACATAGGAATGTGGATATCTCTCTGCCACACTCTGAGTATATCCAGAGTGTGGATATACTCTCTGGGTATTTCTTTGGATAAATACCCAGTAGAAGGATTCCTGGATCATAAGGTAGTTGTATTTTAATTTTTACCCCATATTGTTTCCCATATTAGATGTACTAATTTGCCTTCCCTCCAACAGTGTGGAAGGGTTTCCTTTTCTCCGTACTCTCATCAACACTTGTTATATTTTGTCTTTTTGATAATACTCATTTTAATTTCAATGAGGTGATTTTGTATTTGATTTACATTAATTTCCTGATGATTACTGATGTTGAGTATTTTTATACATCTGTTGACTATGTGTATATCTTCTTTTGAGAAATGTCTATTTGGGTCTTTTGCCTATTTTTAAAGTTATTTGTTTTCTTGATGTGGAGTTGAGTTTCTTATATGTTTCGAATATTAACACCTTATCAGATATAAGTGTTGTAAATATTTTTTTCATTCTGTAGCTTCTTTACTTTGTTGATTGTTTCTTTGCCATGCAGAAGCTTTTTAGTTCGAAGTATAACCAATAGTTTATTTTTGATTTTATTGCTTGTGCTTGTGAGGTTATACCCAGAAAATCATTGACCAGACCAATGTGATTGGGCTTTTCCTTTATGTTTTCTTCAAGTAGTTTCATAGTTTTGGGTCTTATGTTTAAGACTAATACATTTTGAGCTGGGTTTCTGTATAGACTGATAGGTAAGGGTCTAATTTTATTCTTCTGAATGTGGATATCCAGTTTTTCTAACACCTTTTATTGACAAGACTTTACTCATTGTTGGTCAAAAATCAGTTGGCTGTAAATTCTTGAATTTATTTGTGTTCCATTGGTCTATGTGTATACCAGTACCATGCTGTTTTGGTTACTGTAACTTTGTAGTATATTTCAAAGTTAGGTAGCACAGTGCCACCAGATTTGTTTTTTGTTCGAGATTGCTTTAGTTACTTGGGCTCTTTTATGGTCCATAGAGATTTGAGGATTTTTTTTTTCTATATTTGTGAAGAATATCATTTGGATTTTGATAGGAATTGCATTGAATCTATAGATGACTTTGTGTAGTATAGATATTTTAACAATATTAATTGATATCTATTTATTTGTGTCATTTTCAGTTTCTTTCATCAATGCTTGATAGTTTTCAGTGTAGATTTTTTACCTTTGTGGTTAAATTTATTTCTCAGTATTTTATTTTTTGTAGCTGTTGTAAATGGGATTGTTTTCTTGGTTTCTTTTTGAGATAGTTTGCTCTTAGTAAATAGAAATGCTACTTTTTTTTTTTTTTTTTGGAACACTTGAGTGCAAAGACATTTACTGTATTAGCATTTGTAATACCAAAAAACTTTCAGTTACCCAAATGTATGTCCAAATCCAACCACACAATAAAGTAACTGCTAAACAATAAGGCATATATAGTATATACAGTTAGTATATACAGACTAACAAGATGACTGATGACTTTAATATAATTTTACAAAGGAGGTGGACCAACAGGCCAGGCGCGGTGGCTCATGCCTGTAATCCCAGCACTTTGGGAGTCTGAGGCAGGCAGCTCACGAGGTCAGGAGATTGAGACCATGCTGGCTAACATGGTGAAACCCCATCTTTACTAAAAATACAAAAAAAAATTAGCTGGGCATGGTGGCGGGTGCCTGTAGTCCCAGCTACTCTGGAGGCTGAGGCAGGAGAATGGTGTGAACCCGGGAGGTGCAGCTTGCAGTGAGCCAAGACCGTGCCACTGCACTCCAGTCTGGATGACAGAGTGAGATTCTATCTCAAAAAAAAAAAAAAAGAGAAAGTGGACGAACTGTTAAGGTGCACTTTTGTAAGCCCTAAAAAATGACAACGATTTTACATAGATGTAATTGATTGACTATGCAAAAAATAGGTAATTGGACAAAGGCTAATTTCATGTTCAAATTTATATAGAATTGTATTCTTCCCATTTTTAACAAGGAGTATATGTTATGCTATTTTTATTTTTTTAAGTTCAGGGGAACACGTGCAGGTTGGTTATATAGGTAAACTTGTATCATGGGGATTTGTTGTACATATTATTTCATCACCCAGTTATTAAGCCTAGTACCCATTAGGTGTGTTTTCTGATCTTCTCCTTCCTCCCAACCTCCACCTTCTAACAGGCTCAAGTGTCCATTGATCCCCTCTTTGTGTCCATGTCTTTTCATCATTTAGCTCCCACTTATAAGAGCACATGGTATTTGGTTTTCTGTTCCTGCATTAACTTGCTAAGGATAATGGATTCCAGCTCCATCCATATTCTTGCAAAGGATATCATCTTGTTCTTTTTTATGGCTGAGTAGTATTCTATAGTGTATATGTACCATATTTTCTTTATCCAGTCTATGATCCATGGGCATTTAAGTTGATTCCATGTCTTTGCTATTGTGAATAAGGCTACAGTGAACATAAACATGCATGTGTCTTTATAATAGAACAATTTACATTCCTTTGGGTATATACCCAAAATTGGAATTTTGGGTGGAATTGCTGGGTCTAATGGTAGTTCTCTTTTGCAGTCTTTGAGGAGTTGTCACCATTTTCCATAATGATTGAACTAATTTACACTCTCTCCAGCAGTGTATAAGCATTCCTTTTTCTCCACAACCTCACCAGCACTTGTTATTTTTTAACTTTCTAATAGTAGCCATTCTGACTGTTGTGAGATGGTATTTCATTGTGATTTTGACTTGCATAGAAGTGCTACTGATTTTGGTATCTGATTTTGTATCCTGCAACTTCACTAAATTTGTTTATAAGTTCTAACAAGTTTGTTGGTGGAGTCTTTAGAGAAACTCTTTTAGTCTTTATAAGATCATGCTGTCTCACAAAATTTACTGATTATTAAATGTAACATTTTATTAACAATGCATCTCTTAATGAGATGAATATGCATTTTCAAAAAGTGTTGTTTACATGGGCAAGCATTGTTTATTACTAGAATGGGAGAAGGTTTAGTATCAAATTTATTCCTAAATTAATAATTTGTTTCTCATAGTTTAGACTAAGGACATGTATTTATATAAAAAAGCAGATGGGAATAGCAGAAGGATGGTTATATTAATTTTGTCCAATTACATCAGCATTATATATCTGAATCACATCATCTGTAATTTAAAATAAACAATTTTAAATTACCATTTTATTTTGAAAGTAGTGAACAGGGAGGAAACTGACTTGCCAAATGTTTTTATCAATTGGCTACTACTAACAATTGCATGAATACTAAATCCAGGAAAAAATTAGCATAAATTTACAAAGATTAATTTATATACATATTCTTGTTGCAGATATGTAAATAGTATGTTAAATCAAAGACTTTCAAACAGAAACATGTCACTTAGATAAAATTCTGTGGGAGAAGTGAAATGGAAATACAAATTAAGGTTAAAAATGAGTTGTGAAATATTAATCATTTGAAGATGAACTTATTCACATAGTTTTATAATGGATGGCACATATTAAATTGCTATAGTAAGTATATTAAATATATTACATTATTAAAGTGATATATCAGTTTTAAGTTTTCAATATTTACAACATGGTGAAAATTATGTTAGCATTTACTCATCTTCCAGTGAGAAATGAGATGTTAATATAAAATTGTCTTTACTTTTTTTTTGTTTTTTAAGATAGAGTCTCGCTCTGTCACTCAGGCTGGAGTGCAGTGGCACTGATCTCGGCTCACTGCAAGCTCCGCCTCCTGGGTTCTCGCCATTCTCCTGCCTCAGCCTCCCAAGTAGTTGGGACTACAGGCGCCCGCCACCACGCCCAGCTGATTTTTTTGTAGTTTTAGTAGAGACGGGGTTTTACAGTGTTAGCCAGGATGGTCTCAATCTCTTGACCTCATGAGCCGCCCCCCTTGGCCTCCCAAAGTGCTATGATTACAGGTGTGAGCCAATGTACCCGGCCTAAAATTTTCTTTACTCTTAACTACACTCTTTACCAAACCTTGTACTATTATTTTTAACTTTGCTGTTTATTCCTTCCAGGCATTGGGTTCCAATACTGTTTTATATTATCAGGTTCCATAATCCATTGTTCAGATGTTTCCATTACCTTTAGGCCTGCTCATCTCTTCCTTCCTTCTTTATACATTTCTTGCATATGCCCTTAGTATTTTGCTCCATTCACAGTTAATCATACTTCTTGGAAAAGTTTCAATTTTGAAACTGGATAAAAATTATTTTTTTAGATAAGTCTGCATTTCCCAGTTGATGATAGTTAAAAAAAAAAAAAAGTAAATATTGACTGGTCTCACTGTATGTTACATAGTTTTAGTAAATGTTTAAGTACTAAATATTTTAAATAAAAGCAGAGGTTATTAGAGTGTATAAATATCAAGACTTAATTGTATGCTGTCTACAAGAAAACCACCTTTTATTTATTTATTTAGAGACATAATTTCACTCCATTGCCCAGGCTGGAATTCAGTGGCATGATCTGTAACCTCTGCCTCCTGGGTTCAAGCAATTCTTGTGCTTCAGCCTCCTGAGTAGCTGGGATTATAGGTGCAACCTCCCACGCCCAGCTATTTGTTTTGCGTGTATTATTAGTAGAGATGGGGTTTCACCATGTTGGCCAGGCTGTTCTCAAACTCCTGGCCTCAAGTGATCTGCCTGCCTTGGCCTCCCAAAGTTTTGGGATTACAGGTGTGAGCCCCTGCTCCTAGTCGAAAACCACTTTTAATATAAAAATACAGGATACAAGGAAAGTCATAGGAAAGATATTCCATACCAATGCTAATCATAATAAAGTTGGAGTGGCTATATTAACATTGGGGAAGTATAAAGAGTTTGATCAGGAACATAGGGATCCATTTCATAATGATAAAGGTTTCCATTAATCAGTAATACATAACAATACAATATTATGTACACAATAACCTATAAAAATGCATGAAGGAAAAACTGATAGAACTGAAAGGAGAATTAGGCAATTTTAGAATTACAGTTGGAGATTTCAAAACTCCTTTCTCAGTAATTGATAAAGCAAGTAAACAGAAAATTAGTAAAGATATAATAAGTTTAAACAACGTTATCAAATGAGTTAAGTCAATTCACATTTATTGATTTCTCTGTCCTCAAGTAACAGAATACTTTGTTTTAAATTTTGTGAACTATACATGTGATGCTCATTAAGATAGGAGATATTTTGGTCATAAAACAAGTCTCAGTTAATTTAGAAGTATTGAAATAATACAGAGCATATTCTCTGACCATAATAGAATTGAAGTTACTTTATTCTATATAAAGTTCTAAATGCCACTAGCAAAAGGATATATAGAAAATCTCAAAATTTTAAAATTAAGGCAGGTGTTATATAACCAATGGATCTAAGAAAAATTGAAAATGAAATTTTTTGTTAATGGTAAGGAAAACAACACATCAACATTTGTGGAATGCACCTAAAGCAGTATTTATCATTTTAGAAAATAATAAAGGCCTAAAATCAATTATCTAAGTTTTCAATTTAAGAGAAAAAAAGACTAGACCCAAAATAAGTGCAAGAAAGTAAATAATGAAGATAAGTACTAAAATTATTCAAAAGGGATGAGAGAAATCAAGCCAATCCCTGGTTTCTCTAAAATAGCAATAAAATTGAGAAATATCTAGTTAGATTGAGTAGGGAAAAAGAGATGACGTAAGTTACCATATCTGAAATAAAAGAGGCAGCTACTTATCCCATGTACATTAAAAATAATAAAAGAGGCTGTACGCGGTGGCTCACTGTAATCCCAGCACTTTGGGAGGCCAAAGCAGGCGGATCACCCGAGGTCAGGAGTTCTAGACCAGCCTGGCCAACATGGTGAAACCCCATCTCTACTGAAAATACAATAAATTAGCCAGGCGTGGTGGCAGACACCTGTAATCCCAGTTACTCGGGAGACTGAGGCAGGATAATTGTTTGAACCCAGGAGGCGGAGGTTGCAGTAAGCCAAGATGGCGCCACTGCACTCCAGCCTGGGCAACGGAGTGAAACTCTGTCTCAGAAAATAATAATAATAATAATAATAATAATAGTAAAAGAATATTGATAAAAAGTTATTCATTATATTTAAAAATACATACAATTGGTAAGTACCTTGAAAGGAACAGGTTACCAAAATTAACTCAAGAAAAAAATTAGATGTGTTTATATTTTAGAAACACCTATAGAGCCAAATGCTTCATAGGTGAGTGGTATAAAACACTTAAGGCGGCTGGGCGCGGTGGCTCACGCCTATAATCCCAGCACTTTGGGAGGCCGAGGTGGGCGGATCACGAGGTCAGGAGATCGAGGCCATCCTGGCTAACACGGTGAAACCCCATCTCTACTAAAAATACAAAAAATTAGCCGGGGGTGGTGGTTTGCACCTGTGGTCCCAGCTACTTGGGAGGCTGAGGCAGGAGAATGGCGTGAACCCAGGAGGCGGAGCTTGCAGTGAGCCAAGATCGCGCCACTGCACTCCAGCCTGGGTGAGAGCGAGACTCCGTCTCAAAAACAAAAAAAAAATTCAAAAAATTAGCTGGACACCTGTAGTCCCAGCTACTCGGGAGTCTGAGGCAGGAGAGTGGCGTGAACCCGGGAGGCGGAGCTTGCAGTGAGCCGAGATTGCGCCACTGCACTCCAGCCTGGCCGACAGAGCGAGAGACTCCCTCTCAAAAAAAAAAAAAAAAAAAAAAAAACAAAAAAAAAAAAAAACACAAAAAACAAAAAACAAACCACTTAAGGCATGAATTATACTCATTTTATATAAACTCTTTCAGAAAATTTAAAAGGGCAAGCTTCTTAACTCATGTTACCAGACTAAGACAGTAGTCTCCCCCTTATCTGCAGGGGATATGTTCCAAGACCCCCAGTGGATGCCCAAAACTGTGAGTATTACCAATGCATGTGGATACTGTAATATGTTTGTTCACATACATGCATACCTATGATAAAGTTTAATTTGCAAATTAGGCATAGTAAAAGATTAACAACAGTAAGAATAGTGTAACAATATTTTGTAATGAAAGTTATGTGACTGTAGTCTCTCTTTCTCAAAATATCTTATTATACTGTACTCACCCTTCTTGGGATTATGTGAGTTGATAAAATGCCTACATGATGAGATGAAGTGACATGAATGGCATAGGCATTGTGATGTAACATTAGCTGCTGTCATCTGCTTTGGGCGATCCTGGGTCATCAAGCCATGAAGATGTTGATGGTTGGATGTCAGAAGCAGATATCGATGACTAACAGGTGGGCAGTGTCTACAGCATGGATCTACTGGACAAAGGGATGCTTCCTGTCCCTGGTGGAACAGAGTGGGATAGTGAGAAATTTCATCACATTACTCAGAATGGGGTACAATTTAAAGATTATGCATTTTTTATTTACGGAATTTCTGATTTAATATTTTCAAACCACAGTCGACCTCCAGTAACTGAAACTGCTGAAGACAACACCATGGATAAGGGGTACTACTGTATTATCCTAATGAAAAAGCAGAAGATCTACATTATGGGAAAAGAAAAATACATAATCATATCCCTCACAAACACATTAATGTTAATATCTTTGGTATAATTGCAAAATAAATCCAGCAGCATATAAAAAGGATGATATGCTAAAACTAAGTGGGGTTTATCCATGGAATGTAAAATAAGATTAATACTTAAAAATTAAGATTCTAGTTTTATCTAAGATTGAATAATTTCACTACAGTCTATCTCTGTATCCCACTCTCTGAAATGAAAAAATTCTGGAACACACACACGCACACACACACACACACACACACACACACACACACACACACACCCATCTCTAGCTGGGAAGTAAACAATAGGCAGATGGAGAGGCAGCAAAAATTAATGAGTGGCCATAGATGGGGGTAAGGCTAAACCTCAGCTGTTTCTGTTTTCCTGGACAATAAAGAATATTATAAGCAATTCTATGTTCATAAATTTTATAACTTCAATTGAAGGGTTAGCCAACTGTGGCCTTTGGGCCAGTTTAACTGGTTGTGTTTTTGTAATTAAAATTTTGTTAGAAAACAACCATGTATTAGTTAATTTATTGTCTATGGCTGCTTTCATGGTACAACATCAGAGCTGAATGCTTGTGATAAAAACAGGTATGGTCTGTAAGCCTGAAATATTTACTGTATGGCCCTCTATCGGGAAAATTAGTTTATCTCTGACTTTCTTTCAGGGTTAATCTTAAGTCAGATATTATAGAATTATTCTTGACTTTGTATCAAATCTGTCAGCAAATATATTGGTTCTACCTTCAAACAGAATCGAGAACTCAAATATTTCTCTTCGTCCTTACAGCTAATCCTCTGTTCCAGACCACAATTTGCTCTCACCTGAATTATCGCTATACATTTCTCCACGGTTTATGTTGGTTTGTTTGCTTTCTTCCCTACACCTCTGCACTCCTTATTAACCACTGAGAAGAAAAACTGATTTGTTTGGAATGGAATTCTGCTCGTAACCTTCCTCTGTCTTCCCATTTTGCTTAGAGTAAAAAGCAAAGTCTTTACAACGTCCAAAAGACCCAACATAATATTCCCATCTACTTAGCATGTCTACATCCATCATTTGATATATCTTATTTCCTGCTCCAGCTCATTTTCTGATACTCTTCCTGACTGACCCACTTTAGCTCCATTGGCCTCTCAGCAGTTCCTTGAAAATGTCAGACCCTGTTATGGTCCGTGTTTCAGCACTATTCTTCAGATGTCTACGCAACTGCCATATGATCAGTGATGTCTTTTGTGAGCCCTTACAGTAACAGTGTTATCCTCCAAATCCTCACTGTCCCTTCACTTTACCTTATTACATATTTTTTTCAGTGTTCATCGCCATCTGACAATACTTATCGATGAATATAGACGCATATACAATACTTGCTCAAGAAAAACATTTAACATTGAGAAAATTTTCAATATTTATTTAGAGAAATACATACTCCCCTGTATAGTCCCCAATTTTGTAAGTATTATATTTATGCATATATATACCTTCTATGTATGGAAAAGGATGTATAGGTAGTTACCAATATTTTACTTCTTTGAGGAAGAATGAGTGGTTTTGCTTTTCTTCAACTTTCTACAATTAATGTTTATTATTTTATAAATGGACACACATATTATACAAATGCAAATGTATTAACTGAAAAAGGTGGTTAATTGAGATAACTCTTTATCTTAGTCCTTCTCTTTGGCATTAGAAACAGATATTTATAGGGCCCTGAGTTCAGGGACTTCAAACAGCAGATACGTTTCCAGAGAAGCTGTTCTGGAATGTGTATTGCTGAGGATGTACTTATTTTAAGGGGCTGGAATGTGGGTTGAGGGCACCACATTATGTGCAATTGTCTCCTCCTTTTTTTCTTTTGAGACAGAATTTCCCTCTTGTTGCCCTGGCTGGAGTGCAATGGCATGATCTCAGCTGACTGCAACTTCTGCTTCCCAGGTTCAAGGGATTCTCCTGCCTCAGTATCCCAAGTAGCTGGGATTACAGTCGCCCGCCACCTCGCTCAGCTACTTTTTTGTATTTTTAGTAGAGATGGGATTTCACCATGTTGGCCAGGCTGGTCTCGAACTCCTGACCTCAGGTGATCCACCTGCCTCAGCCTCCCAACGTGCTGGGATTAAGGGCATGAGCCACCACGCTCTGGCCAATTGTCTCCTCTTTTAACCTATGTTTAGGTGTCTAATCATTCAAACTATCTTTCAGAGGGAGGTGATTTTAATCATTTAAGGCCATTCAAATGGAGCAATTCACCCGCTCCACATTAACTTGATAATTACTTTTGACAAGATTACAAATGTAATTATTTAAATACATGACTAGACTTTTGACATGTGTAAACTTTGGATATATTATTCATGCCTCAAGTCGTCTTCCTGTTTTCATCAGGGCTTCAAATAAACCAAAACCTTAACACCAGGTGGATTGCTTTCACTTCTAAATATATCCATGTAAAAACTTCACGGACCACAGCTAAACTAGGTGTTATCAGCTAATTGTACTGTCAATTTTAGATTAACAGATTCCAGGAGACGGTGGGCAAATCTAATAACCCATGGCTGAGAAAGTTGTTGACATTTTTTTCCACCTTCAGAAGAATTAGCATTGTCTTCAGAGATGTTCCAAGTGAAACAGCATGTATGTCCTGAATAGAATAACAACTTTTTAAACAAAGTGAGTTTACTTCAAAGAAATGTACCTTTGTGAAGAAATAAATGGAATTGTACACTTTTAAAGTTCCCTAGTCACTCAAATTACTTGTCACTGTATAGAGTTAGACATTTTATTTTTATCATAGAAGAATCATTTAGACCTCTTCCTCATTTGGTTCCATAAGGTCTGGTATGAAAATATGTCACCAACTCTTGTTTGAGTTGGAACAAATGGATATTTATTCCTAATGAAGCTTTTGAAAACCTACAGGAAATAAGGGATAAACTCTTGGCCAACAGACCTTGGAAGGGAGAAATAACTTCCATTGGCAGTTGGAACAGATGGCATCTTAAGCATGACAGATTTCCCACCATTCCAACTAGGATCAATCTCCAGTAGCATGAAGTAAATTAGCTGGCAGTTGGGTGAGAATTCTGCCTATTAGTTTGATTTAGGTATGGGTTGATTTGCATAGTTTTGCCATGATACTTTGTTTCAGCTCATTACTTGTGACTGGATTCAATAGCAACCATCCCACGGATTGTGTGACGATCAGTTAACTGACATAAAGTTGAAACTGGAAAGATTTGTAAAGAAAGAGCAAGTGAATTGAAGGGATTAAACTACATCTCTATGTTGGCTTTCTTCCTCTGGATATTCAGATAAAGCAATTTCATAGTACTTTTCTGAAACAAAGCTAGAGAGTAAGTGGAGGAAATTGGCAATGTAGATGGAAAACAGACCAATATTTATCATGAGTTTACTTTCTACCTGGTGTTTTTCAACTGGAATTTTTTTAATTCTTACTGCAGATCACAAAGTAGGTGACAAAACCTGGCTTCAAATCCGTGTTTGAATCTGAAAGCCATTCTTTTCATCTTTCAGTTACATTGTGGATGGTCAGTCTTCCATCAGCCTTTAGCTTGTTTCTTCCTCAAGACATTGTGCCTGAGCCCATTCTTAAAGGTTTTTCTCTTCAGGAAATTCTTAAGTTCTCAACCTGGAATACTGGTGTATAATATTCATTGAATATAAGAGTTAATTGCATTTTAACTAAAAACCCAATAACTTAATGCAAAGAGATAAATTTCTATTGATGAGTTATCAGATAATGTATTTACATACTCATGCAACACCTAGTTATTCACCAAGCATCTATTATATGCCAAGTACACTGTGCTAAGTACTGAGAAAACAATAGTGAGCAAAACAATGACAGTTCTTGTTTCAAGAAGCATAGAGCTTGATGGGAACAAAGACACTGATCAAAGAACACATAAATTTATATTAAATTATGATTGTTAAGACTGATACAAAAGAAAGTTAAAGGATGCTTATAATAGTAGTGACTCGAGTTGTAGGTTGGGTTCCCAGGAAGCAGACTTCTAAGATGAAAATTAATGCCTAGGATATTTATTAGGGAATATTTTTGAGATCAACACTAGTAGGAAGAAGAAGAAACAACTGGACTAAGGTCGAAGTTGGGTTGTGATGCAGGCTCTGTGAAGGCCTCAGCTGACCTACTGGGAACCGTGATACTTAGATGAGCCTTAAGAGTTACCTCAAGTTGGGATGAGGGTCCAGGTCTTTATATTCCACATCAGTTAGTCGTTGGCCTTGTGCTAGTTCAGAAGGGAGTATTTTGATGACAGAGTAGAATGTATGGAAATGGACACAACGTTTTCCTAAACATTTGACTTAGGTAGGAAGGAGGAAGATAGAGAATGGTAGCTAGAGGACAGTGCAGACCACAGTGAACTTTTATTTTCAATAGAAGTATCTGAGGCATGGTTGTATTGAAGAGGAGAGGCTTCATAGAGTATTACTGGAGGAGATGCTTCTAGGTAGGCATTTTAATCAGAGGCATTTTAAACACATCTCACCACAAAACAATCTTTGTGTATATCCCACTTTGTTCTTGACCTGGGTATAAATAAGTATGGTACACAGACTTAAAACTTTACATTCTTAAATATTCTACTTCCTACCTTTTTCAAGATATTCATTGGTAGACCTACCTCAGTAAAGGAGGAAGATGAAGGTTAAACATGGTAGCATGAGTCATAGTCTGTATGTGGGATAAAAGAGAGAAATGTATTTGGCATAGAATATTGAGAACAATCATTTTAGGATCTCAAATCGTTCTTCACAATAATACTAGAAGATGTGACTATTGATTAATCCAGAAATATAATTTGTGCCTTTCTCTATGTATTGGAAATTTATCTGGTATAATTTGAACCAGCAAGTATGACTAGTCCCAAAAAGAGGAGGTCTCAAGACGCAACAGCTACTGGGTATGGTGATAGGAAATTACATCAGATATTAAGACTCAGGGTTAAACTTACCAGTAATCTGGATGTATTTGGAATTGAAGGTAGGGAAATATGAATTTTAAACTTTATGACACTAATATTCTAAATATGTTGCTGTACTATTTTAATTATAAGGTGTATTAGTCAGAAATCTATAAAAGGACAGAACCAATAGGATAGATGAATATACTAAGGGGAGTTTATTAGGAGAGTTGACTCACATGATCACAAGGTGAAGTCCCGCAACAGGCTGCCTGCAAGTTGAGGGGCCAAGAAGCCAGTCCGAGGCCCAAAACCTCAAAAGTAGGGAAGCTGATAGTGCAGCCTTCAGTCTGTGGCTGAAGGCCCAAGAGCTCTTGGCAAATCACTGGTGTCCAAGAGTCCAAAAGCTGAAGAATTTGGAGTTCGATGTTTGAAGGCAGGAAGCATCCAGCACGGGAGAAAAATGGAGGCCAGAAGACTTCTCCAGACTCGTCCTTCCACGTTCCTCTGCCTGCTTTTATCCTGGCTGTGCTGGCCACTGATTAGATGGTGCCCACCTGGATTGAGGGTGTGTCTGCCTCTCCTACTCCACTGACTCAAATGTTAATCTCTTTTGGCAACACCCTCACAGACACACCCAGGAACAATACTTTGCATCCTTCAGTGTGTTCTTCAATCCAATCAAGTTGACACTCTATATTAACCATCACACGAGGAATCTGACTATATCCACTTTCACTCTGGGTATTTAATTCTGTTGTTTTCACAAAAACATTCATGGAGAAGGGCCATGATATGTTTATTCATTCAACAAATTTTTTTCCAATATGTGTTGTGGGATTGGCACTGTGCTAGTAGCAGAACATAGGGTAGTAGGGGACAAATGGATGTAGAACTGTTTTGTGTGGGAATACGGACAATGGCATATAAAAGTAAGAAATGGTACTGATTCTTACACATGCGTTAAAGTGAATTAAGTGCCATGGTAGAGAATAATAGGGCAGGAATGACACGGTAGGTGAGGGAACCCACTGTAGACACAGTGGTCAGAAAAGGTTCTTCCAAGCAGTTGACTCTTATAAGACCTCAGGATGAGGTTGAGCCAGCTACAAGAAGTAGAAAAAGCCTCCCAAGGAGAGGGAACTGCATGCATGAAGAGCCACAGGCAGGAGAGGTCTGGCAGGTAAAAGGAACCGAAAGATGTCCAGGAAGACTTAAAAGATTGCAGAATAAAGAAGGAGTCACATCACAAGAATCCACTGGGGGCCACGTATCAGAAGCAGAAATTTTATTTTCAGTGCAATGGGAAGCCATCACAGGGTTTAAGAAGAAGGACCTCATGATCTGATCCACACATTAAATTGATCTTTCTGGCTGATTCATGGAGAATAATTGTGGTGGCAGAAAGAATAGAAGCAATAGTCTATGTATGACATGATGATGGTATGGGAAGAGAAATGATTGGATTGAGTTATAGTGTGGAGAAAAAAAGTGGCAGAAAATACTAATCAATTGAGTACAGGATGTTAATGGAGATAAATAAATCCTGAATGACTCCCGGATTTCTAGATTGAGCACTTGGATGGACTACAACACAATTTACTGGAAAGAAAGCAACCTAGGAGAGAAAGACTGGAGGAGGGATGGGCTACTAAGTATTCAACTGTGGGCACGCTATGCTTGAGATGCCTGTAAGCCATCAAAGTGAATATTTCAGGTTGGTAATGGGACATGTGTATGTTTAAAGATGAGAACAATGATCTGTGTGTGGGAAATAAATTTTGGAGTTGATGACACATAAATGATATATAGTCAGAGTAAAGCATAAGATCATTTAGAAAAGAAAATGACCAGGGGAAAAAATGTAAACTCATCACAGAGCCCTGAGGAACGCCAAAATTTAGATTTCAGGTGGATGAAATAGAGATCTTGGTGTGAAGTGAGAATTATCCTGGTATGACAACATGATATCTGGTTACATTTTCAAAATGACAGGAATGCAAAATAACAGTTTCCATTTATGAAGCACTTACTGTGGCAGCCACTCCTCCAAGTGCTCTGCCTACATTAACATATTTTATCCTCACTACAATCTTATGTAGCAGGTACTACAGTTATCCCCCTCATTATAGAACTGAGGAACCCAAAACCTAGAAAGAGTAATTGCTATGGTCTGAATGTTTGTGTCCCACCCTTGCTTATATTGAAATCCTAAAGCCCAAGACAACAGTATTAGGCCATAGGGGATTTGGGAGGTGATCAGGGTCATGAGGCAAAGCCTTCATGAATGGTATTAGTGCCTTTATAAAGAGAACCAACAGAGACCTCTCACCCTCTTCCAGCATGTGAGAAAACAGCAAGAGGGCACTTCTGTGAACCAGGAAGGGGGCCCTTACCAGACTCTGAATTTGCTTGTACCTTGATCTTGAACTTCCCAGTCTGCAGAATTGTGAGAAATAAGTTTCTGTTGTTTATATGCCATGCAGTTTATAAGATTTTGTTATAGCAGCCTGAACAGGCTGAGACAATGACTAACTTGCTTAAGGTTACAAATGCAGCCAAGATTTAAACTCAAGCAGTCAGGCTCTAGAGCCTGCTCATAATTATGAAACTATTTTGCCTCATAAAATGCTCTTTACACATTGTATAGTATATTATCCCAAGTAGCAGAGGTTTTGAGTCGAGGCTAAATCTAAGGATGCTCATAACCAGTAGCATCTTGGCACAGTTTGCTTTAAACAGTTAGATAATTCACCATAAGGGGAAAGAAAGCCAGAGTGCACAAGTATTAACCAAGGATAAAGTCTCGCAATAGCATCTGTTTCTTGATAATTTTCTGACAAGTGCAATGAACTCTGGTCCTCGTGATAGAAAGCTGCAAGCAAAAATGGGTTAGTGTTTCCATGCCCTCTCTGAGACAGTGGGAGCACAACGCAAACCCTGCAACCAAGTATGACACAGAAGTAGGTGTCTGTTCCTTCATTTCAGCCGAATCCACAGTGTGGTTTCTGGGTCTGGAGGGCTCAGGCATAGTGGCTGGGGCTTTCAGCCCTTGGATTCTTTGTTAATTTAGTGGTAGCAAATCAAGGAGACAGCGACTTTGGTTATGGCAGCGCGTGTTCTATAGCAGCTTCGTGGACTCTGTGTGAGCTTCATATTGTTTGGGAGAAACTTTATTGTGGATTTTCAGGTATCAGAAAGTTTAGAATACATTTGGGGAGACAGAATAAGGGATAGAAAAAATAATATCAACCATGTGTGTCAGCTACTAAGTTATTTTTTCTTGGCTCCACATTCACCCTTGTAAATTCACCTCGTGATGCTGGAGAGCACCTCTGAAACCATGTCTGCTTCCAGCTGGGTCCATGTTAGGCTCTGCCAACAGGAGATACCAGAGGAGACTTCAGAGATGTAAGAGAAAAGAGATTTGCTGCCTCATCTTTGCATCCTGTGAACTTCCTGTCTGCTTGCTGTTCTTGTGGGTGTCTCTTCAGCCTTACTTTTTTTTTTTGCCCCAGCTACAGCAGCACCCTTCTATAGCAGCAGCTGAACCCAGATTGAATTTTCCAGCACCTGAAAAATAAGCTTCTTAGTCGTTTTCTTAGAAATCTGGGTCCAAGTTCCTTAGTGCCCTTCTCCAAGCTCAGAGACACCAGGAAGCCAGCAGTCCTTCCTCAAATGGCTGAGTTTCAGCTTCACAGGGTCCCTTGTAGGTTTTAATACTTCTAATCTCTTCCCTTTGTTCCCTGACTGTTGGAGTGATAGCTGCCTCTTGCAGGTACTACTCATTATACCTTAGAGATCTCTTTGTATTCTTTCATTTATCTAGTTATTAACTACTTGTCTAGTTAAGGCATCTTTATATTACGTTTTCCCTGTTCAAATAACTGATATGGTTTCTGTCTCTTGCCTGGACCCTGATGGATACATCATGTGTGTTTATGAGAATGCATTAAACCCACGGACAGGAAGGATACTACCAGAAATGGTTGTGAAAAGAATTTGCCTGCCATCTGGTCCTCTCCATAACATGAGTATTTGCTTTCCTAAGGCTGTCAGGAGAATCTCTTTGGGTTCGAAGCTCTTTCTTCATGAAGGGTCCAGTTCCTTTTATGGGATCACCTTTTAGGTTAGGTTTACCTAGGATAATCTCCCTTTTGAGGAATTCAATGTCAAGTTATTTGGCACTTTACTTAAATCTGCAAAATCCCTTCAGCTTTGTCAGCTAATTTAACCTAATCATGGGAGTCAGATCCCTTATACGCACAGATCTATTCATATTAAAGGAGAGAAGATTATACAGAGCATGTGCACTGGGGGGTGAGAATCTTGAACACTGCCTTACGATTCTGCCTACCAGGAAGATGGTAGTTACCTACCAAGGTGAGGTGGCTTCAAATCTCCTGAATCCTGAACATACTTGGGATCATCTGGGCATGGTTAATTTCCATGTTTCTCATTTAAATATGTAGATTGGAAGCTACTTCAATCCAAGTGATCTCATTTATCCTTCCCCCAGAGTAGACCACAGCTGCTCTAGAACTGAACTGCGAGAGCACATACTGAGTGACTTGATTTGGCAACTGACGCATACTCCATCCTATTTGAACGCTAGTTGAAATGGTTTTTGCAATGGCATTGCTAAGCAGAGTTGAAACTAAAATGTTGCAGCACATCGAAATCCCAGAGGTGGCAGAAGCTCAAAGTGAATGATTACATGAAAAGCCAGCATAACCTTTTGTACCATACATAAGTTCACAATATAGATTCATTGTAATTTGTCGTCCAAAGTGTAATGCATATCTTCTATTACCATTACTGGTTTACTAACTAGAACCTTTTATATAGCACGTGTGCAGCAGATATTTATTAAGCCAAATTGCCTTTCAGAATGGTTACTTATATGTATCTGAACCAGCAAGTACACAATTAGAATTTCCATGACCTTGAGCTCTCCCAAACCTACTTTTAAATTGTCTATTGAAAGTATAAAAAATCAAATCCCTTTTGTCTCAATAATTATATTTCTGACTAAAATGACCACTGTACCTTTAGAAATCATGCTCATTTGTCAATAGCAGGTACTGTAATTATTCACTGTATTGTTCACAAGAGTGAACAAGTTGCTTTTCATCATCCAAAAGCTAAATAAAGTAAAATTACCCAATAGCTCTGCAGTGAGTTGTTGAAGGTCTTTCATTCCCATGGTTCTTATGAGTAATCCCATGCATAGAAACAATACCAGAAAAGCATTATTATCCTTTGAGACAACAATAATTGCCCACAGTTCCCAAGACTCATTTGGTCTTGCCACATTGTTTTCCAAAAAATATTATGAGTTCCTTGGGTTATTAATAGGTGTTTCTGACAAGAAGTTTTATGTATTAGTTCATTCTTACACTGCTATAAAGAAATACCTGAGACTGGTTCATTTATAAAGAAAAGAGGTTTAATTGGCTCATGGTTCCACAAGGTATACAGGAAGCATGGCAGCATCTGCTTCTGGGAAGGCCTCAGTGAGTTTTACTCATGACAGAAGGCAAAGCAGGATCAGGCATCTTACATCGCAGGAGCAGAACAGGGGGTGGTGGAGGTCCTAACACACTTTTAAACAACCAGATCTTATGAGAACTTTATCACTATATAGTACCAAGAAGGGAGTGGTGCTAAACCATTCATGAGAACTTCACCCCCATGATCCAATCACCTCCCACCAGGCCCTGCCTCCAACGGTAGGGAATTACAATTTGACATGAGACTTGGTGAGGACACAGATCCAAACCATATCAGTTTCTATTGCATAGAATGTTGGGAAAGGTAGCATGCTTTGCACTGCCCCTACACCCCACCAAAGAATCACAATTTAAATTAGCAGTTAAAAAACTCTAAGCATTCATAAAAACAGGTATTTCTCAGCTAACTTGGCCATAGACACTACTTTTACCCTCCTCAGTGGCTCTGTGGACATCTAATTGTAACCCAAGAAAATAAAGTTGCTAAAATATACTTTGAGGAATGCTAGATAGATTAGCAAGGCATTTAATCACAAGGGTTGTATTTATTTGTTCTAGACACAGTTCTTCTAATTGGGGTGGGTGAATTGGGAGAATAAACATTGAGCACTTGTTACAAGTGGAACACTGCACAGCATCTCTTCTTAATGTTTAACTCTTCCTAGAAGAGAGGTAATCTGACTCCTATTTTGCAAATGCAGATGCTGGGGTTCAAAAGAGTAAAATGTCTACAGGCAATCAACTAGCCTATCACATACAAGGTCTGGGCCCTTGGCACTACTTAACCTGCATTCTCATGTATAGAACTCTCAAAAACAAAATAGCTGAGAGCACGTTTTCACTTTTGATATGAAAACATAGCCTTCAAGAAAGGGCTCTGTAGAAGTTCTTGGAGAAAAGAGCCTATTCAAGTCTTCAAGTGAAACTTTAAATATTGTAGGTTAGGCAGGGACACATCAATACTTTTATTAACTAGGGGCACTGAGGTTGAGAAAGATGAGCGCTAGTTGAGCTGGTTATCAGACCAGAATACCCTCTGCCTTTTGAGATGAAATGACCACCTCCAGCTCCTAAAAAGAAACGGTTCCCAAGTTTTCTTAATGTTCTGACTCTATCATTTGGATCCTGACTGGATATGTGCTGCCTTGTGAGATTTTTGATTAAAATTGTGCCTTCCTGAATTTTCTCCTTAAAGAAAAAGTAAGAACTCAACCAATCTCTGAAACATGCATCAGCAATAGTTGATAAATTCTTTAAAGATTTTATTTCCCTGAGATGTACTGTAAGCAGAACAATTTAGAGAAATAATTTCTTAGGGGAAAAAAAAACTTATAGCTAGTTTGCTGAGGACTCCGATGTATAATGGTAGCCTATATTTTGAGGACTGTCTTCTCAGTATTATATTTTAGGCCTTTTGTTTTTTTTTTTGAAAAATTGCTCTTGTGCTATAACCTGCCAGAGTGATTTTGAATGATAGTGTTAATAAAAGGCAGTTTGTTGAGGTTCAAGGTTTTATTTGTTTCAGTTAGTAGGGAGAGCAGTATTAATATGTATTACAATTGCGCAGTAAGAAAAACAGGATGTGTTTCTTTTTTCCCTGAGTATGATATATGATGTGGTTTCAAATCTCACATGTTACTCAATTTCAACTATCATACAGGCATTTAATCAAGATGGACTTTAACATATCACGTGTGGTTATTACCAATTACTGTTACCATGAAAGGTGATGAAGATTTCTTTAGTTGAATTATTTATAACCAAAATGGCACAGATACAGGCTTGCTGCATGCTTTCTCCAGGAAAATGCCTCAGTTACCTTGTCATTGAATGACTGAGCCTTATTTCCCCTGTAATTCATTCTACTTCGACCAGCTCAGCCAAGCACAAAAGTGAAACCCCACAGACAACAGTTCATTGCACTTGGCAAGTCTTCCCATTAAGCAGGAATGTTTACCATATTTATATTTGTGTATGTACTGTACTCATAAACATGCAAGCTCTACTCATTTCTGTTATGATTTGTGGCTTCTGAAATCAGTCACCTAGATAGCAGGCTATCTGGTTTTCTCCCATGCTATGATGAGGTATGAGTGTATCTGTCTATGTGTATGGCTCAATGAGATTATTCTCATTTATTGCTACTCATTAGAATTCCTTAGCAATCTTAAAAAAGAACCAAAAGCTGGATATTAACAGAACAATTGCATCAGAATATCTGGCAATGGGGTGAGGGTATAATTATTTACTTAGGTACTTGTTTTTAGACTTTTTATTTTGGAATACCTGTAACATATATAGGGAAGTGAAAAAAATACAATAATGAATCTACAGGATGATGTAGCCTTGTTTCATATATAGCCAGCCCCACTCTCACTACCCCTTCCTTTGGTCTATTTGGATAGAAGTCCTAGCTATGACTTCATCTGAGAAATATCTTAGTGTGGATGTATGTGTAGTTAAAAGAGGATGATTCATTGAAAACATATAATACCATTACATTAGGACACCAAAAGTTTAACTTACTTATTTTGTATAATCAAATATCCTGTCAATGTTCACACTTCCCAGATTGTCCCATATATAGTTTGTTGGCTGAAATCAGAATTCAAAGGAGGTATATTTGTTGAGATTGGTTAATGTGTTTCTTACATCTTTTAAAATCTATAGCCTACGTCTCCATCTCTTTTTTTCCTTTTTCTTGCAAAAAAGAGAGTGGGTCATTTGTATGCAGTTTTCTAAAGGGTTAGGAATAATTGAATTTCTGTTACATCATTTAGTGGGTTCCTCTGTTCTCTTTATTTCCTGTAAATTGATAGTTAGAGCTAAAAGCTTGGTAGAATTTAAATTGGGTCACTTTGGAAAGACTTTCATAAGTGCTATTGGGCACACCCATCATTAGGCAAAATATTTCTGGTTGTTCCTCATTTTGAGATATTAACAGCCTCTGATGATCAATGTCCAGACCCATTTTTAAATTAGTTTACAAAATGGTGTTATTTTAATTCAATTATTCCTTTTACTTACTAGCTGGAATAGTTCACTCTATGATGAAGTTTTCCATCAACTATCTAATTACCCTGAGATGATATAGTTTGTACAGTAAAGAAAGGAAAACTCCTTGATTCTTTTCTCTTATTTGCTAGTTTTCAAATGAGACCATATATCAGTTTCTTCCAATGAGGTTTAAAATTTGGTATTATGAATGCATGAATTCCTAAATATTTGATATATTTTAATACTTGCAAATATTTTTCTTATTTATGCTTAAATTGTCCCAACAATGGCCAGGGTATCCTCTTCATTTTGGATTCTGAGTCCTTTGGACACAATCCTGATAGTCACTGCTTTCTTGCTTTCTGGTATGAAAGCTCATCTTAAACATTCCTAAAAACAGCCATTTCTCCAAGAAGCCTGGGTTCCTTTTATGAAGAAATGTAGTTAGAGACACAGATCTGATTGCTTACATGCTCATTGTTACTAGATTGCTCGTTTTAGAGCAGTTCACAGTAATATCGAGCAGAAGATACAGAGATTTCCCATGTACCTCCTTCCCCAACGCATGCTCAGCCTCTCTTGTTACCAACATTCTCCACCAGAGTAGTGCATTTGTTACAATCTATGAACCTACCTTGACACATCATTATCACCCAACGTCTATAGTTTACGTTAGGGTTCACTTTTGGCATATAGTCTATGGGTTTGGACAAATGTATGATGACAATATCCACCATTATAGTATTACACAGAGTAGTTTTATTGCCCTAAAAATTCTCTGTGTTCTGCCTATGTATCCATCTTCCCACTCAAACCCTGGCAACCACCAGTGTTTTAACTGACTCTTTAGTTTTGGCTTTTCCAGAATGTCCTGTAATTGGAATCCTACAGTAGGTAGTCTTTTCAGATTGGCTTTTTTTCACCTAGTAATATGCATTTAAGGTTCCTGTATATCTCTTAATGGCTTGATAGTTCTTTTCATTTTAGTGTTGCATAATATTTTATTGTCTGGATATATTACAGTTTATTCACCTACTGACGACATATTGGTTGCTTCCAAGATTTGACAATTATAAATCAAATTGCTATAAATACTCATGTGCAGGTTTGTGTGTGGACATGTTTTCTACTCCTTTTGCTAAGTACCAAGGCGCTTGATTGCTGGATTCTATGGTAAGAATATATTTAGTTTTATAAGAAATTGCTAAGCTGTCTTCCAAAGTGGCTGTACTATTTTGCATTCTTACTGGCAATAAATGAGTTTCTGTTGTTCCACATTCTTGCTAGCATGTGGTATTGCTGTTTCTGGATGTTGACCATTCTTATTGTTGTGTATTGGTATATCATTGTTGTTTTAATTTGCATTTCCCAGATGACCTATGACGTGGAGTATCTTTTCATATGCTTCTTTGTTGTCTGTATATCTTCTTTGATGAGTTGTCTGCTAAGGCCTTTGGTGCATTTTTAAAATCAAGTTGTTTGTTTTCTTACTGTTGAGGTTTAAGAGTTCTTTATATATTTTGAACAATAGTCCTTTATTAAATATGTCTTTGTATGCTTTTAACAAATATTTTCTCCCTACCTGTGACTTACGTTTTCATTCTTTGATGGTGTCTTTTGCTGAACAGAAGTTTTTAATTTTAATGAAGTCCAGCTTATTAATTATTTCTTTGATAGATCTTGCCTTTGGTATTGGATCTAAAATGTCACTGCCAAACCTAAGGTCACCTAGATTTTCTCCTATGCTATGGGATTTTTATAGTTTTGTAGAAAATAGAAACATATTTTAGAACTCAGGAATATGGTGTTTTCCTTTAATTTTATTGCTCTTACATCTGAATCTTCTTTCATGCCAAAAATTTCAGTTCCTAATTGCATTAATATAAATACTCATTTATTTGTCCCATATGGCACATTGGATTTTTTTAAATTGTCACAAAAGTGTTTCCAATCCTATGTGTGCATCCAGAAGCTTGTTGCTTCTGCTTCCGGATGTGGTGAGTTTTCTTCCCCCTTGAAATTGGATATGCCTTTCTGTCTGCCTCAATGAATAAAGAGACAAAAACAACATTGTACGATGTCTGCATGGTAGGCAGGAGGCAATTCAGCTTCTTTTGGACTTTCTCTCAGAATGCTCACCCTTGGAAACAGCCACATGTTTTAAGGAAGTCCAGGTTCCAGAGAGGTCACCTGCAGGCATTCTGGCCAACAGTCCCACGTATGGTCTCAGCTGACAAGATCAGCCACCAGAGTTGTGAGTGAGGAAAATTTTAGATGATTCCATTTCCTTAGGTAACATGGATTGGAGCAGAAATAAGCTATTTCCACCAAGAGCTGCCCAAATATTTTTTTCAAGAGTAAAATTAATGTCATTTTGTTGGTATTAAATTACCCATGCTTTGTTGCTTTTAAGTATAGCCCTTTCTCTTACCTTTTTAATTAAATAGCTTTATTGAGTTATAATTGACATAAAAACTGTGGAATTTAAAGCACACAATTCAGTAAGTTTTGACTTGTACATATACTGTAAACCCATCAGGGCAATCAAGATAATGAAACAACATATCATTCCAAGACTTTCCTTCTGTTCCTTTGTATTCTGTGTAATCCTTACTTGCTGCCCCTCCCTGGTTCTTACCCCTCTTTGTCTCCAGGCAGCCGTTGATTGGCTATTATACATTAGTTGCATTTTCTGGAATTTTATATTAATTGAATTATACATTCTGTACTCTTTTTGACCTGACTTAATTCAGCATTATTATTTTGAGATTCATCCATGTCATAGAGTAATCAATAGTTCATTTCTTCTTATTATTGAATAGTATTCCATCGTGTGACTATACCATAATTTGTTTACCCATTCATCTCTTGATGAGCATTCAGATTGCCTCTAGGTTTTTTTTTTTGTTTTGTTTTGTTTTTTTTTTTTTAACAAATAAGGTTGGTATGTGTGTTCATGTGAAGGTATTTATCTGAATATCTGTTTTCATTTTTCTTGGGTAACTAGGGGTGAAATGGTTGGATTATATGGTATGTGTGTGCTTAACATTTTATAAGCTACCATACTGTTTTCGAAACTGTTTATCAATATTTTATATTGCTACAAGGAATGTTTAAGAATTCTAGGTAATCCACAGTATGTTTAGTTGTTTTTTAATCTTAGCCATTCCATTTGCTGTGTTGTGATAGCTCATTTTGGCTTTAATATGCATTTCCCTAATATCTAAAGATGAATGTATCTTCATGTGCTTGTCATTTGTGGTGTAGTATCTGTTAAAATCTAGTGCACATTTATTAAAATTGGGGTTTTTGTTTTCTTATTATTGATTTTTGAGTTGTTTGTATCCGGATATAAGCCCGTTAATCAATGTCATATTTTAAAACCATGCATTTTGAAGTAATGTATGATGCCACCATATTAATCAGGATATCCCTCACCATACACACTGCTGCCTAAAAGTAACAATGCAAACAATATCACCAAAATTATGATCGCTTTGTTTGCCAATCTGAATGTTTTTCCTTTTATAAATTAATCTCATTTTATATTTACTGATATGATCTGTATGTTTGACCTCTGGTTCTGTAATATTGGTTTTCATAATTACTATATATACATACCCTTTCATTGTGTATTCTATTTTATGTACTTGTGTTCTCTCTCTCCCTCTTTCCTCCTCTTTCTGGCTATTTTTTATTTGTTCCCTCCTGCCGGAATTTTTGACATTTACTAGTACTAACTTCTTTCTGTTCCTCTCCCCCTCTCCCAGCATCTACAGGCACACCTCCTTTTATTGTATTTCACTTTATTGTGCTTCCCAGATGTTGTGTTTTTTTTTTTCAGATTGAAAGTTTGTGGCAACAATGCATGGAACAAGTTTGTTAGCACTGTTTTTCCAACAGTGTGTGCTCACTTTGTGTCTCTGTGTCACATTTTTTAAAATTTTTGCAATATTTCAAACTTATTATTATATCTGTTATGGTGATCTGTGGCCGGTGATCTTTGATGTTACTATTGCATTTGTTTTGGGATGCCACAAACCTTGCTCATATAGAAGGTGAACTTAATTGAGAAATGTGTGTGTTCTGACTGCTCCACCAACCAGCCATTCCCTTATTTCTCTCCCTCTCCTTGGGCCTCCCTGTTCCTTGAGACAAAACAACCTTGACATTAGGCCAATTAATAACCCTACAGTGTTCATGTGACAGGAAGAGTCATATGTCTCTTACTTTAAATCGAAAGCTAAAAATGATTAAGCTTAGTGAGAAAGGTATATCCAAAAAGCTGAGATAGGCCCAAAACTAGGCCTCTTGTGCTAAACAGTTAGCCAAGTTGTGAAGGCAAAGGAGAAGTTTAAAGCGCTGCATATAAATGATGAGAAAGCAAAACAGACTTTTTGCTGATATGGAGAAAGTTTGAGTGGTCTGGATAGAAGAGCAACCCAGCCACAACATTCACTTAAGCAAAAGCCTAATCCAAAGCAAGGCCCTAACTCTCTTGAATTCTATGAAGACTGAGAAAGGTGAGGAAGCTGCAGAAGAAAAATTAAAGCTAGCAGAGGTTGGCTTATGAGACTTCAGAAAAGAAGCCATCTCCATATGATAAAAGTGAGAGGTGAAACAGCAAGTGCCGACATAGAAACTGCATGTAGCGTTATCCAGAAGATCCAGCAAAGATCACTGACGAAGATGGCTACACTACAGAGTAGATTTTCAATGTATTAATAGGTTAAATAGCCTTCTGTTGGAAGAAGATGCCATCGAAGACTTTCAAAGCTGGAGGGAAGTCAGTGACTTCAAACTTCAAAGTACAGGCTGACTCTTGTTAGGGGCTAATGCAGTTGGTGGCATTAAGTTGAAGCCAGTACTCATTTACCATTATGAAAGTCTTCGGGCCCTTAAGAATTATGCTAAAGCTACTCTAGCTGTGCTCTATAAATGGAACAACAAAGCCTGGATGACAGCACCATCTGTTTACATCATGGTTTGCAGCAGTATTTTAAACCCACTATTAAGAACTATTGCTCAGAAAAAAAAAAAAAAAAAAAAAGATAAAACCGTTTGCTTTCAAAATATTACTGCTCGTTGACAATGCACCTGTTCACCCAAGAGCTCTGATGGAGGGGTATAAGGAGATTAATGTTGTTTTCCTGCCTGTTAACATAACATCTATTCTGCAGCCCATGGATCAAGGAGTCGTCTCAACTTTCAAGTCTTGTTATTTAAGAAATAAACTTCATAAGGCTATACCTCCCATAGATAATCATTTCTCTGATGGATCTGGGCAAAGTAGGTTGAAAAGCTTCTGGAAAGGATTCAGCATTGTAGATGTCATTCAGAACATACGACATTAACAGGAGTTTGGAAAATGTTGACATCAGTCCTCATGGATGACTTGGAGGGATTCAAGACTTCAGTGGAGGAAGTCACTGCAGATGTGGTGGAAATGGCAAAAGAACTAGGATTTGAAATGGAGTCAAAAGCTGTGACTGAATTGCTGCAATCTCATGATCGGTTTTGAAGGGATGAGAATTTGTTTCTTATGGATGAGCAAAGAGTTTCTTGAGATGGAAACTTTTCTGGTGAAGATGCTGTGAGCATTGTTGAAATGAAAACAAAGGATTTAGAACGTTATGTCAGCTTAGTAGATAAAACAGTGGCAGGGTTTGAGAGGATTGACACCAATTTTGAAAGGCGTTCTACTGTGGGTAACATGTTATCAAATAGCATTGCATATGACAGAGAAATCTTTCATGAAAGGAAGAGTCAATTGATGTGGCAAACTTCATTGTTTTATTTTAAGAAATTTCCACAGTCAACCCGTCCTTCAGCAACCACCACCCTAATCAGTCAGCAGCCATCAACATCAAGACTTACCACCGAAAAATAAGTTACAACTGGCTCAGATGATTGTTGTTATTTTTAGCAATACATTTTAAAAATTATATGTATTACTTTTTTATTCATAATGCTGTTGCCCACTTAACAGATTACAACATAGTGTAAACGTAACTTTGATATGCACTGAGACACAAAAAAAATCCATGTGCCTCATTTTATTTAGATATTTACTGTATTGCAATGGTCTGGAACCAAACCTGCAATATCTCCAAGGTATGCCTGTATTTGAAATATCCTTTACTCCCAGAAGGCAATTTATGCAGAAAACTTTATTGCAGAAGGCAATAAGTAAGTTCCTTCTCTTTTCATGTCTGTTCCTGTTTCTCTCTCCCTGTTTTATTATACTGTCAAAGTGTAGCCATCATAAACTTTAGTTTTTCCACTATAGCCATCACTTTATCTTAGTTCTATAGATAAATATATAGTTAATATTCACTGTCGGAAGTGATGCCAGTTTTTTTCTAGACATTTGGTTATCTGAAACTTTCTTCAGAGAAATAGTGCTTTCTCTTTTTTGCGAGGGTTGTGGCCGCGGTGGTTTGCTTACTTGGTAAATTAATAATTGTGGTCTTTTTATTTAGAGTTTTGTTTGGCTGGATGATATACTAGTTCACATTTTCTTAGATGTGTTGCCTCATTTTATTTTGATATAGTGCTGAAATATCTGATGACAACCTGATTTTCATAGAAGTGACTTAGAGGCAGGAGTGCTAGACATTTTTTCTTTTTATTTAAAGTCTGATGATTTTATCAGAATATGCCAAGGCTGTGCTATGATGATTTTCCCACATATGTGGTATACCTTTTCCACGTGAAGTTTCAAGTCTTCTTATTTTTGTATCTGTAAACTTCATGGAAGTTTTCTTGATTGATAATCTTAGTGTTTGTTCTCTGCCTTTGCTTTGATTTTCTCTGTGGACTCTAATACAATGTCCAATCCTTTTTGCTTGTCTTCGATAGCTGCATCTTTCTCAAGAATAGTTTAGATCTTTTTCAGTGTTTCTTTTGATGTTAAAACATTTCCTTTCACTTTCTAGTTTTCTTAAGACAGTACTCTTTATGTTTATTTACTTCTGAGTGACTTCAAGTTCAGTCTTCATTTCTAAAATTTTTTTTCTTCTATGCTCTTTTTTAAATTTTGTCACCCTATCTTTTCATACTTCCCATTTTCTATTCACCTCATTTCCATGTGTTTCTACTTCTGTTTCATGCTATTATTTAATAGTTTCTATTACTTTATTATAAATCCTTTCACTTTTTTAGAAATATTAGATTCTGCTCCTTATTGATTAAAAAATACCTTTGTATGGGATTTAATCACATTCCTTTTCTTTTGCTCATGCTTAAAACAAATAGGTTTCTCTATATTTTAGACAGAAAGGGTGTTCCAGGATAGCTTTTCTAGATTCAGGGCTTTAGCACTATCTTTTCTGTTATTTCCATGAAGTGACTACTAGTAGTAATCGTAATGGCTTCAGTGAATTCTGAGATCTAACTCCGGTGCACCCTTTCTCCACTTTCATCTGAAATTTGGTTTCCTTTGCTTTATTGTACCTGTCCTGTTCAAGTGGCATTCTTCTCAGAGTGGGATTTTGTCTTGGGAGGCAGCTTCCCTTTATTCATTTTCAAAATTCACAGTCATTTTCAAAATTCACAGGGCTCAGCTTGCCTGTGCCACATCTAATCTTATACTGGTCTCTGCCCTGCACAGTTGTATAGGGTTAGTGAAAGCTGTGCTTGCTTCTGCAGTTGTTTCCAGATTGGAATACACTTTTTAAATGAGTGTTTGTTAGCACTTTGAGGGCTGTCCAGTTCTCAGAGCCATTAGGAGTTGCTTTGCTTTCTTGCTGTTTCTCTCGCATGCTGTGGACAACGCATGGTTTTTGCTGCTGGTGGTCGTATCCACTTTTTTGTGCATATTTTGGGGTTCTTATATACTCCTAGTTTTGTTGTAGCTGTTGGCTGTGGGTGTTTGCATCTGTTCACCTAGTTGTTCTGTTAGATTTAGTTGGATGGGGGAGGAGGGACTTTGGGTATTTAAAAATGAGGGAACCACTGCTGCCATTTTCCCCACATCCTTGGTATATCTCTTTCACAAGTTTCCCCGGTGATTATAAAGTGCGGCCCAAGTTGAAAAGTCAAAAGATCTGAACACTTGCTCTATCTCTATTACTTTGTGGCAATGTTAACTTTTTAAAGCCACTTAAATTTTCTTATCAATAAAATGAGCACAATCATACCTGTACTGTCTTCCTCATAGAGTTGCTGTGCTATACAAGATTCTGCATGTGAAATTCTTTGAAAATGTAAAATTAGATCAAATCTATAGTGTTAGCAGTTTATTCTTAAATAAACACTGGATGTTGATAGCCCCAGTAAACACACCTTTGATCCCCATCATACAGCATGCTTACACACTTATTGCAGAGAGAAGGGGAGGGGCTGCTTACGTTTCTTATTAAATAAACTTAAGCTCGAGTATTGCTTTGAGACACTGGCCTCTCTTTGTCCAGCAAGGTGATTCTCAATGTCTGTTCTTGAAGGAGAGGGCTGGAGGTTGAGCTGCTAGGTTGTGATTCATCCAGAACTGCCTTCCCATTTTTCTGGTTAACATGTATTCTCTTACAGACAATTTTGTTTATAAAAGAGTTCCTCAACAACAATGACAAGAACAACAGCAGTAATATACTAGTTTAGAAATGTGCTGGATACAGACAATCCCTAGTTTATGTAGAAACTATGAAGCAAATTTTTATTTCCTCTTTGGTTGTTGGGAATGCTTTGCATTTTATATCAAGCACATATATGTTAGCTAATCCCCAAGCTACCCTTCAAATGGTATTGAACCCACGGTGTAGCCAAACTACGTGCTTGTAACATCAATCTAAGTATACTCTGTGGTCTCCCCTGATGGCAAGGAATAATATGGTGCTGAAGAGAAAAGGGAATTTTTTTTTTCTTACCAATTCCTGGTACTCTGATGATTTTAGAAAAAATTTTAAATAGTAAAGTTTTTGTTTTCCATCAATTTACCTTTCTTTCTGTACTCCTCTTCAATACCCTTAGGCCCCTCTCCTCCTGGCCTCTAATGACTTCAGGCTATACCTGTGCAGCATTTTAACAGAGGGCAGAACAAAAGTTTGGGCCTCTAAACTGATTTACTGACCTCCTCTGGCCCCAAACTACAGTCTCCTTCCCATAAAGCAGCTGATCTTTGTCAGCTGTTAGAAAATTAATGTAATTAAACCATTCACACTAGTGAATGACTGATGGCCCATAACCATACTGCAGCTATTAATATTTTTAAAAGATGATGCTTGGATTGCTAATTGGCAAATGTTAAACACTTGCTAAAAAATGCAAAGGAAGAAAACCACCAAAAACCAAAACATCAGGCCATAAAAGGGACGAAGTTTGCACAGATGAGCTAATAGGTGGGTCCCTGGGTTAGGACCACCGTTAAGCATGCAAGCTGTGCTCTGCAGATTTCCAGAAATTGCCTCCGCTGTGAAATGTGTCCTGAAGAGCTGAGTCATTCATTCAGTGACCTTATTAAAGTCCATCACACGTGTTCTTGCTTTTTTCTGTTTCATTGCATAGTTTCTTCCATTGTATTTCATCTTTACGTTACATTTCTCCCCAAATGGTACAGCCAGGTCACTTGTAAATACAGGTTGTTTTACACACCAGATGTTTTGAATTGAGGGCTGTCTGTAGGCCTTCTTGGACTCTCAAGTGGGTCCTCTGTCAGAAGCTGCCATTTGTCTTCCCCAGCATCCATTCTCTCATTTTCTTTTCTTCTTTCTTCTTTTGGTTTTTTTTTTTTTGAGATGGAGTATAAGTCTGTTGCCCAGGCTGGAGGGCAGTGGCGCCATCTCAGCTCCCTACAAGCTCTGCCTCCCAGATATATGCTATTCTCCCGCCTCAGCCTCCCTGGTAGCTGGGACCACAGCTGCCCACCACCACGCCCGGCTAATTTTGGTTTTGTGTTTTTAGTAGAGACAGGGTTTCACCGTGTTAACCAGGATGGTCTCGATCTCCTGACCTCGTGATCCACCCACCTCAGCCTCCCAAAGTGCTGGGATTACAGGCATGAGCCACTGCGCTTGGCCTCATTTTCTTTAATTAATAGAATGCTGATATGTTGGGGGTACAGGCAGTGAGGCTACAAAAGGCTTACATTTCCTAACATTCCTTGTGGATAGATTGTAGGCATATGTAAGGAACACTGATACATAAGCAAAAGTGTTGTATGAGTTTCCAAGAAACACACTCTACAAAGAGGGGCAACCCCTTTGTTTTTACTCCTTTTCTTCTGCCTATGGGCTGGAACTTGGACTTGATAGCTAAAGATACAGTCACCATTCTAGTGAGGCAGACAGATAAGAGCCAGTGTTTTTGATGGCAGTGTGAAGCCAAAATACCAACTCTGGTCAATGCATATGTGAATACTTTTATTTGAGAAAGAAAGAAACTTCCATCTTGTTTAATCCTCTATTTTCCAAGTCTTACTAACAACCAAACCTATTACTATTATAAGCACCTAACTCACCATTTCACTGGAGTCAGGGCACTATTCCAATGTCATTTATAGTTAAAATAAATGGCTTTAATCCTGTTTTAAAATGTATAAAGTTTTAGTTTAAACTGCTTATTTTACCAAGAAATTAACTTCTGAAAGCTGTTAAGACCATAGAAATTCTTTCTCGTTCATACTTAAACTACAACAGGAACTCAGAGAGGGATGCCTAATTTATTGCTTGTCAGTCTTCTTTATGTATTTGAATCATCTGAGAATGTTAGTAAATTCCAGATGCTGATTCAGAAAGTCTGGGATGGAGCCGAGACTCTACGTTTCTAATAAGCTCCTGGTGATAAGCAAGGCTACTGATAGGCACCTTGGATGATCTGCATTGAGGGGGTCTCCCTTCATCAGAGATTCTGAAAGTGGGGATCAGAAAGCTGCATGATGAATAGGCATTACCTAAAGTTCTTACAGAGAAGTTTAAGAATCATAGGTATGGCACATACATTGTTATTTGCAAATTTCAAACAGCACAATAGTTATTGGAGGCTGGGAGAGAATGTGTTTCCTTCTTTAAGAAGAAACAGTAAATCTCCTTCCAATTTGGAAAAGATAAGCTCTGTTTGTAACTTAGAATATACAGAAATCATCACAGTTTTAAACTTCCAGCTTCTTTCTTGCCCACAGTGGAACAGAAGGGCCAGCCTCTGAAAAGAAGTGCCGGAGGAGAGATTCTCTTTGTCCCTGAAATACTTGTTCAAGTGTCTGATTCGGAATGGGAGGAGGCTGAGAAACGTTCTTTAGGTCAAATTATGCACTGTTACCCTTAAGGATTATTTGAAATAAGACAAAATCAAAGAGGTCTGCTTGATCTTAGGGTTATGCTCAATTTTTTTTTTTTCCCCAGAAAAGCATCACTTGTAGAGTTTATGGTCTGTGGGCCATTTCTCTGGCTGGATATCAAGCTCTTGAATAGGGTCAAATTCTGTACATTCAAGGTAAAGTAAAAAATTATAGCAGTCATCCATATTGATTCAGTCAAATAAGTTTCCCTGGAAACATTTAGAAATTATGAGAGAAAAATGTTCTTTTATTGGTTTCAGCAGTTTGTAGAAATACCTTGAGACTCACATGCTTTTGTGTATAAATTCAGTCATGTATGATTATGCATATTTACAATTAAGTATTTTTCTTATGAGTAATTTTTTTATCCTTTCCCTGAATAAATACCTTCTCCGAAAATCTTCTTTGATGTTAGTTTCAAAATGGGCTTTTGATAATAGGTTCTGATTTAATTGAGGCTTTCTTTATGCATTTTTTTGTTTGTTTTTGTTTTTGAGACGGAGTCTTGTTCTGTTGCCCTGGCTGGAGTGCAGTGACACAATCTTGGCTCACTGCAACCTCCGCCTCTCAGGTTGAAGCGATTCTCTTGTCTCAGCCTCCCGAGTAGCTGGGACTACAGGTGTGCACCACCATGACTGGCTAATTTTTGTAATTTTAGTAGAGATGGGGTTTTACCACATTGGCCAGGCTGGTCCCGAACCTCTGACCTCAGTAGTCTGCCTACCTTGGCCTCCCAAAGTGCTGGGATTACAGACCTGAGCCACTGCACCTGGCCATCTTCTTTATGTGTGTATGATGCATTATGTTTCTTGTTTACCTCTCCCTTTTTGTCATTACTTGGTTGATTGAGGCTTCTTGTTGTTTTTTCCTGTTTTTCCCCTTTATTTGTTGGAAAGTATATGATCCATCTTATTCTTTTAGTGATCACTCTAGCTATTTTCATATGCATGTTTGTGAAAGTCTACAGTTAGCTAATATTTTTCTTTTCCTCCAGAATTACACAAACATCTTCAAGTATTTGTTAACTCTGATCTTCACCCTTACTATTTATGTGTCATTGTTGTTCAGTGTTTTAATTTTCCCTGTGTTATTGCTGCCCGTGGATAATTATTCTTGTACTTGTTGAGGTTGTTGTTGTGGTTGTTGATTTATGCAGTCAATGTTTGTTTACCCACTTATTAATAATCTACCCACTTATTTTTCATTGTTACTGTTGATTATTTTTTTCTACATTTAAATTTTATCTGGGTTTTTTTTTTTTTTTTTTTTGGTCTGAAGTATACCTGAGGAATTTCAGATAACGAGGGTCTTCTGATGATAAATTCTTTGTTTTTCTTTGTCTAAGAATGTCTTTATTTTGTTTTTGTTCTAAAAGTTCAGTTTCCCCACTTCCCAAGTTGCATAGGAATGAGACAGAGGCAGGCCCGGGTGAATGCTGCACACACAGTGGATCTATGTCACAGCTGAGAATGGTGAGCCCAAGAAACTCTCAATCATATAAAGGTACCTCTAGCAAATCTGCTCATCCTCCCCTCTGGGGGCACACACACAGACACACACCACACACACCACACCACACCACACACACACACACACACCCCACAGAAGGGAAGGAGAGGTCTTTATTTTCCTGAAATATTCCAGGGAGGGAAACATTATTTATCTTCACTATCATGAAATACCTGTCAATTCCTGGATGTGGAGAAACATGAGAGATTCACGGAGAATTGTCACCTAAGACATATGTTCAATTCATTATAGTTATAAATCATTTTCACATCTGTTATCTTATGAGAATTTAAATGAGAATGAGACTGGAATTCTGTCCCTCACAAATCTGACAGCAGGTTGAAGGGGGTGACAAGGGAAACATTCAGAATGATTTGATCCAAAGGAAGTTACCTGTTTTTAGGACTTCAGATTGATTTCAGATGAATAAGATGAGAGAGAATAAAAATGAACCTAGCCCAAACAAATAAGTGTTACAAATGTCTACTGAACGAAGTTTTCAAAACTTGAAAAAATAAAAAATTTGGTTAACATGCTCAATCTAAATATCAATTTAGAATTATGATTTTAAAAATTATTTTTATTGACAAAAGTTGTATATATGTATATTGTACAACATGATATTTTGAAGTACATATTGTGGAATGGCTAAATTGAGATAATTAACATATGTGTTGCCTCATTTTTTGTGGCGAACACTTAAAATAGCTCTTGGCAATTTTCATTTATATACATTATTATTAACTGTGTATTATGTCACCCTGTTGTACAGTAGATGTCTTGAACTTATTCCTTCCATGCAAGTGAAATTTTGTACAGAATTGTGATTTTAAGGGATGGAATTTGCTATAGCCAAATAACTGTATACTGAAGTTATTCACCATTTAGAATGTAAACATAAGCATATCTTGGATATTAAAACTGAAAAGTCTTTGAGAAAAATGGATATTTACATGCATATGGTCAATAATAATTACCACGTTATTCAATAGATATTTAACTACTGTGCTGAGGTAGATTTCAGTTGTTTTATTAAATCCTGAATTTCAATTTTCACAGAAAAAAGTGCCATGAGATTAGGTTAGATTAGCTCTATGTACTGACTTAGCAGTGAGTAGGTGTTCAAAATATTTCAGATAAACATATGAATAACTTAACAATGTTCATAAGCCATAGTAATAAAAAGAAATATGATATTTTGAAAGTATTTTGTGTTTGTGTGTGTGCACATGTGTGGGCGTTTGCGTATGCTTACATGTGTACTCGAGGAAGTTGCACACAGAGTGCAAGAGCCATTGCTTCTTCTCTAGACTCAAGAAAACTGATAGCCAATTAGAGGCAAATCTATTTTATTATATTGGCCAGGGAATCAATTGGTCAGAAACTCCCACCATCTGGGCTATCAGACAAAGAGTAGGCCTGGATTTTAATTCACCTGCCAGGACGTGCTCTATGCTGTTCAATTGCTGGCAGAACCTAGAGCAAGTCTCAGGTCTATCCGTTTTCTTGATGGAGATGGATCCTAGAAGAGACAATAATAAGAGAAGCTAACATTTAATGAACATTTACTATATGACAAGTGGCATTCTTTAAAGGTCTTACCAGGTATAAGCTCATATAATTCCCATAACAATCCTACAATATATATGCTCTTATTAGCCTGATTTCCTAACTGACACACAGAGAAACTGAGCAATTTAACTAACTGGCTAGTTGTTGAGCCTAGATTGAAACCTAGATGTTTGATGCCACCGTAGTGCTCTTGTCCCATACTTGTTGCTTATTGGTTGCATTTTAACTCACAAGAGTCAAAACTGAAGAGTTTGAACCACATTGAAAAATAGCTCTCTTCACTTTAGGGCAGTGGTTCTAAACTGGAGATAATTTTACCCCTTAAGATATATTTTTGATTGCCAATACTCAGAGGAGATGATGATACATTCATCTACTGAGTAGAAGGCAGGGATGCTGCTGCATATCCTACAATGCATAGGAAAACCTTCTACAATGAACAGTTATCCAGTTCAAAATGTCCATAGTGCAAGGTTTGAGAAATCTTGCTCTAGGTTGGTAGCTCTCAGCTTTGGTTTCATGTTAGAATGACTTAGGGAGCTCTTAAAAATCCCAATAGATGCAACCCAGGCCAATTATTATCAGAATTGAGTGATGAGTGGCATTTCTTAAAGCTCACAGGTGATTCCAATATAAAACCAAGGTAGCAATCTACTGCATTAGGGAAATTTGTCCTTTTGAATATCGGACCCTTATCAATGCCAGTGAGTTCCACTACCTCCAATGTTTGCATAAGTGGTTGGAGAGAGACAGGAAGTTTCACCTCAGCATTTTATATTTTGAAATAACTTTGACACTTCTCCAGGGAAATGTAAGGCAAGAGAAGAAGGAATCACCAAGAACAAACTGGATATGTGCCTATTCTCTTTAGAGACTTCTTTAAACTCCTGTCATCTATTTTGACTGAAATCCTGATTGTCCTCTCATGGCTATACCTGAATAAGATTAAATCCTTGACCTTGACGTAGGCTTGTAAGACTAAGACCTTAATGGAGGTGAGTATGTACATGCTAGTGGTAGAAGGGCCACTGTAGATGGAAGGTAGCGAAGCTAAGAATGACAGTTCCATGTGTCAGTCATCTTGTGAAGGCATGGCTTGAGGCAGAAAACTTAAACTCCCCTCCTTTGACAGGGATGCTGGGGAAGCAGTTCCATTGCCTTGGGATTTATGCTCTGAGAAGAGTGAACATCCAGACGTGAACCCTTGAGTGATGCCATGATTCAGTCTACAGCTTATTAGACAAGATCTAAGAGAGGACAAAAATTATACTTCTGATACAAACTTTAGAGATCAAAGCAGATCATCTAAACCACATTATGTAGACATTTAGATGTTCTTTGTTTTTTCACCCATAAACAGTAAATAAAATCAACTGTTAGTGTTATAAGTTTGACCAAAGTGCTCTAAGGGATCTTAAGGGAGACGATTTCCATGCATGAATCAGAATATTAAAGGGTGAGTAACACTTTCTAAGAATTGTGTTGTGCTGGTAGCAGTCCTTCAGGAGATTATTTCCCAAAGAAAACACGAATGCTTGAGTTGGGACTACACCAACCAGACTTCCCTCTGCTTCTAGAAGTTCCCCTTTTTAAGACTAAAACTTGCTGGGTGTGTGTTTTTATAAAAATGTGTTAT
>NW_016803392.1:2870764-2885776 GCF_001698545.2 Rhinopithecus bieti
GCCACACTGTCTTCCACAATGGTTGAACTAGTTTACAGTCCCACCAACAGTGTAAAAGTGTTCCTATTTCTCCACATCCTCTCCAGCACCTGTTGTTTCCTGACTTTTTAATGATCGCCATTCTAACTGGTGTGAGATGGTATCTCATTGTGGTTTTAATTTGCATTTCTCTGATGGCTAGTGATGATGAGCATTTTTTCATGTGTCTGTTGGCTGCATAAATGTCTTCTTTTGAGAAGTGTCTGTTCATATCCTTTGCCTACTTTTTGATGGGGTTGTTTGTTTTTTTCTTGTAAATTTGTTTGAGTTCTTTGTAGGTTCTGGATATTAGCCCTTTGTCAGATGAGTAGATGGCAAAAATTTTCTCCCATTCTGTAAGTTGCCTGTTCACTCTGATGGTAGTTTCTTTTGCTGTGCAGAAGCTCTTTAGTTTAATTAGATCCCATTTGTCAATTGTGGTGATTCCTCAAGGATCTAGAACTAGAAATACCATTTGACCCAGCTGTCCCATTACTGGGTATATACCCAAAGGATTATAAATCATGCTGCATATGTTTATTGCAGCACTAATCACAATAGCAAAGACTTGGAACCAACCCAAATGTCCATCAATGATAGACTGGATTAAGAAATGTGGTACATATACACCATGGAATACTAAACAGCCATAAAAAAGGATGAGTTCGTGTCCTTTGTAGGGACATGGATGAAGCTGGAAACCATCATTCTGAGGAAGCTATCGCAAGGACAGAAAACCAAACACCACATGTTTTCACTCATAGGTGGGAAATGAACAGTGAGAGCACTTGGACACAGGAAGGGGAACATCACACACCGGGGCCTGTTGTGGGGTAGGGGAAGAGGGGAGGGATAGCATTGGGAGATATACCTAATGTAAATGATGAGTTAATGGGCGCAGCACGCCAACATGGCACATGTATACATATGTAACAAACCTTGGTCACATGTACCCTAGAACTTAAAGTATAATTAAAAAAATGTATTATCTTCCCTCTGGTTTCAAAGTATGGTATCATTAAATAATTTAGAAGTCAAAGAAAAACAAAAACCATCAGATCTGATTAATAGCAGTAGAGTGGCAGAGCATCTGTTCTTTCTTACGAATTGTTACCCTGTCAGAAACTCCTCATTCCTCAATCCTCGCCTCTTTAACTGTGGTAGGTGCAGTAATGCCCCTCTCCACAAAGATGTAAATGTCCTAATCTCCAGAACCTCTGAATGTGTTACCTCATATAGCAAAAATGGACTCTGCAGATGTTGCAAAGTGAAGCATCTTGAGGTGGGCAGTCAGTCCTGGATTATTCAGGTAATATAATCAGAAAAGATCTTGTAAGAAGGCAAAAGAGTCAAAGTAAAAGAAAATGATCTGATGATGACAGCAGAGAGGAGACACAGAAGATGTGATGAGAGAAGTAGAAGCTGGAGTGATATAGTTTAAAGATGGAGCATGAAGCCACAAGCTAAGGAATGTGAGGTTGCCTCTAAAGCAACCTGGAAAAGGCAAGGAAACTGTCAGAGCAGAAGGAATGCAGTTCTGCCAACACTGCTAGTGGGTAAGACCCATTTTGGACTTCTGACTTCCAGAACTACAAGAAATTAAGTTTGTGTTACTTTATGCCACCAGGTTTGTGGCAATTTGTTACAGCAGCTCTGGCAAACTCAGTAACCATGCTGTGCTTCCTGGTGGAGTGGGCCTACTCCTCTCTGACCTGTGATCATTCATTACAACAATCTCTGCTATTATTGCCAAGAAGAAATTTGAACACAGGAAACCTCACTGAAAGGAAAGTAGGAATGAAGAGGTGAGCATGATATAGTACCATGGCTTTTTCACATTAATTTATGAGGAATCGCCTGCTAAAAATATTTTTCATATTTGTAATAGTCAATTATATGAAAAGCACTCTAAAGATAAATGTTATATTTTGCAAACCATATTATCTATCATTATATAATACATTTAAAATAATAAAATTTCATGTACAAGTGACTCTTAAAAGTTCCAGCCTGTATATGGGACAAGAAAATATTTTAAAGCCTGAATTATTCAATTAAACTAAAGGCTTTCATTTTGTAATGCGAGGTTACAGCCTTAATTTAATATTCTCTATCCATTCAACTTTTTGCAGATGTATATTTTCTCTATTTTTTCATATGCAGGAAAATGGCTTTGCTTCTGATCAGTACTATGGAGAAGAAAAACATTTTGCTTCATACATTTTGTGAGTTTATATTTTGGTGTCAGAGATAACACTCAAGGACTTGGAGTTCAGAGTATCAGCCACAGAGCAATATTTTCTGGAAAAAATTAAAAGTGATTTTCTTTTTTCTCACAGGGAAAAGAGAATACATAGAGTATGCAGGGAAGACAAGGAAGGTATGTAGGAGGGGGTGGTGTTAATGGAAAAGCAGTTGGGAAAACAAATTAGAGTAGATCATAATTGACCCCGAAGTCTAAGTTCTGGAAATAGTTTCATAAATGAGTGTCTTAGTTCAAGCCCAAAAACCATAGATCAAGTGGTTTACATCACAAACATTTATTTCTCATGGTTCTGGAGGCTGAGAAGTCCAAGACCAAGATGTGAGCTGATTTGTGTCCTGATGGGATCCCTCTTCCTGGTTTGCAAATAGCTGCTTTCTTGATGTATCCTCACATGACACAAAGAGAGATCATCTCTCTTGTGTCTCTTCTTATAAGGGCACTAATCCTATTATGAGGTATTCACTCTTGGGACCGAATTATCTCCAAAAAGCTTTATCTCCAAATACTAGTGCATTGGGGATTAGGGTTTCACCACATGAATTCTGGGGGGACATAAATATTTAGTCCATGGCAATGACAGTATAGTCATAAGCAAGCTTAATTATATTTGCGGTGTTGTTTGTTCTTTTGTACATACTTAAAAATCATGTATCAAAGTGATTGTATTGTTTTCAAACTCTTACATTCCACAGTTTTAACTAGGAAGTAGGGGAGACTGCAATGTGTGAAATTAATAATGAATTTTAATGTATAATTTATCATTGAATGGTTGTGGGACTCATAATTCCTTTACTTATCTATTGCTGATGATTCTTTAACTTTTAGAAGTTTCCAAATTTTGGTGTGTATGAAAACAAATTACCTAGGAAGCTTGTTTAACTAACTCTTACTGGATATGTTTGAGGACGAGGCCCTGGTGTCTTAATTTTTAGTAAATACCTCAGGTGATTTTTTGGGTGGTGGTTCCAGAAACCACACATGAACCAGCAACACCAGGCTCCCAGCCTCTACCCCGTGCCCATTCTCCTGAAGGCAGCTTTCTGAAGTTGGGATACAAAGCCTGTTGACTTGCCACATAGAGGTGGTTCCCATACCAGCAGCATGAATATCACAGGAGAACTCCTTAGAATTGTAGACACTCAGCCCCATCCCTGACACAGAGTCAGAATCTGCATTTTTAACAAGATCTTAGAGTTGAGTGCAGTGGTGGAATTATTCACAAGCACGTTTAAGTTTGAGAAGCACCATGCTCCTAGAAATTAATCAGCCTTCCCACCAGTGGTACTCATCCTCTAAGGAGCTCTGAAAAATTACACAGGATTCACTTTAGACTCACTGATCCTTCAGCAGTACAGAGGCAGGAAATAGCTTTCTTAAAAGATCCAAAGGTGACTCTGGTGCACACCCTGGTTAAAAACAATTGCTCCATAGGGCTTCTTGGCAAGTCAGAACATTTGTGATGACAAAAATCACACCAGATCACTCTCAAATCTCAGTTTTCCTTTGTGATGTGACAGCCTAAATTTCAGAGCAGACATTTGTATTACCTCAGGTAGCCTTTGTTCTTTTCAGCTTTCTCGTCCTAGTTGTCACACTGGGAGAACTCAAAGAAGTCAGAGAGTTTTCATCTCTGTTCTGTGCCCTCAGGGGAAGGCTGATTTATTCCCAAGTTCTTTTGCCTCTTTAATTTTTTTTTTTAAGTTGAAGGCTGTGCTAGTGTAGGTCAGCTGATTCATAATTCACTCTGAGACTGGGGAAAGGACTTTGAGGTCTTCATTTTCTTTAGGACTTGAGTGGTAGTTTGCTAAAACTTCAGAGTTGTCAGCCTTCACCATAATTATGGTCCATATAAATATGAGGAAACAATGAAACCTTATTAAAGGACAATCCAGGCATGAATCCTTAACTATTTTATGTCATGGGTCTTCTATTAAAGTAACTTTTGAGACACTCTGAGGTAATTTTTAACTCAGCCATTTGTGGGGTAGTTTACTGAAGGTATTTTAGTTTATAACTGAAAGGGGCTCTAAATGATGGCCTTAGTTCAGATATGTCCTTAAGGACCTATCAACCAACCTGTCACAGGTAGGATCTGAACCAACCGAGGGCAATCAGATCTTTGCTTGATGGTCTGTGGCTAAATCAAGTTGCTACTTTTCCTGAATCCCGGAAAAGATACAGAAAATTGGGACTGATAATTTGAGGAAGTTCTGTTGCTGGTGAGGAAATTCTGTTGAGTTCTGTAAGAATTTTTCGAGCTTGTTTTGTGTTCAGTTCTATCAACAGGCCTGCAGCAACTCAAAGGAAAACCTCCTTTCTGGCATATCAATCACACAAGCACATAAGATCATATAGCATCTAGGATCAGTCACAAGAAGAACTATGGGATGGGGGAGAGGTTTTTCTTCCACTGCTTGGATTCAGTGCCTTTGAGACAGATCTCTCTTTTCCTGTGGACAAAATGTCATCACACCAACATCTTGTTGCCCATGCTCTTCACCTTGTCTATGTTTTGGAATGGGACCATACTTAAATAAAATTGCTTCTTTCCATGATAATGCATTTTGGGGCCGAGGAAACTATATGCCTGTTAAGTAATCCTTACTTTGCCATAGCCTGCTTTGCCCCTCCAAAGTCCTGCCTCAGCTCATAGTTTAGAAGGCATTAGTTTTAAGCTGAGGAGTATTAGAAAATAATCCTTATGGTAAATGGTTTTTCCCCAAAGGAGGTGGTCTACTGATAAGTGAGAGAATAATATCCATTGGGCCATCTTGCCACCTAGAGAAGCCCATTTGCTTTGAAAATAAGCAATCTCTCTTTCAGCAGGCAGTGATTTTCTTTAAGGATTTTATAACAAAGATAAAAATTGTGGTTGACAAGTGTGATGGTTAATATTAGGTGTCGACTTGATTGGATTGAAGAATGCCTAGATAGCTGGGAAAGTATTGTTTCTGGGGGTGTCTGTGAGGGTGTTGCCAGAGGAGATTAACATTTGAGTCAGTGGACTGGGAAAGAAGACCCACCCTCCGTGTGACTGGGCACCCTCCCATTGGCTGTCAGCGCAGCTAGAAAAATCAGACAGAAGAAGGTGGGATACGTTGGTGTATTAGTCTGTTCTCACATTGCTAATAAAGCCATACCTGATACTGTTTAATTTATAAAGGAAAGAGGTTTAATTGACTCACAGTTCCACATGGCTGGGGAGGCCTCACAACCATGGTGGAAAGTGAAGGAGGAGCAAAGTCACATCTTACATGGTGGCAGGCAAGAGGGCTTGTCGGGGAACTCCCATTTATAAAACCATCAGATCTCATGAGACTTATTCACTACCATGAGGACAGTATTGGGGAAACTGACCCCATGATTCAATTATCTCCACCTGGTCCCACCCTTGGCACCTGGAAATTATTATAATTCAAGGTGAAATTTGGGTGGGGACACAGCCAAACCATATCAATTGGCTTGCTGAGTCTTCTGGCTTTCATCTTTCTTCCATGCTGGATGCTTCCTTGAACATCAGATTTCAGGTTCTTTGGCCTTTGGACTTGTTAGACTTACACCAGTGGTTTTCCAAGGGCTGTCAGGCCTTTGGCCACAGACTGAAGGCTGCACTGTTGGCTTCTTCTGGGGCTTTTGGACTCAGACTGAGCTACTCCTGGTTTCTTCCTAAGCTTGCAGGTGGCCTATTGTGGGACTTTGCCCTGTGATTGTGTGAATCAATTTTCCTTAATAAACTCCCTTTCATATATACATATATCCTATAATTCTCTCCCTCTGGAGAACCCTAATACATAAACTTAGTAAACCGGGAAGTTTTCATGTTACATAGTAAGTGAAAGAACATACAAAGTAGCCAGGGAAGCAGGTCTCTGCCACATCACATTGATAAATGTGTTAGCATTTAGCCTGAAAGGAACCTTTCCATGTGACTTGTTATGAGACTGAACTGAGTTGAAGGAAGGAATAGGCACCAGGAAGAGGATCCTAACTTCACTACCAAGGATAAGGATGGAGGCTCCTCTTCTGTGAAACTTCACCACATGCTTTTCACAGTGGTATGCCTCATATACTTTTTTGTCAGATTGGAATATCACTTGTGATTTTATGCTCATGAAGAAGTACCTTGATTTTCTGAAGCTGTGATTCAGCAAATTGTACTTGGCAGTCATCTGGTTTCAGTCACTCGGACCATGATTATGTCATATTATAGCAATTTTTATCAAGGAGTGGAGTGACCTGGTACAACACTTTGTGTTAACTTATTGCTGACTTACTTTTATGTGACTACTTTGTAAAAGAAAAAATAAAAATGTAAGGAGCATTTTGCCATATTTAATAACTTGGCATTAGACAGTCTTTTTGGCTCATGAAATTTGCTGAAGACTTAAAGAAATAGGTCTCTCTTCATAGTCAACACCAGGCCTGTTCCTTGGCCTACAGGACCTGATGCCTTCTGTTTTATCTCATAGATTTCCTAGGGCCTTCTTGAAAACTCCTTACCCACTGCTCTTTGGATCATGGCAACTGATGTAGGACCCATTTGAGTAATTCTACTTTCTTGCATTGAGACTCCTAAGGCATAAATAAGAACTACTCTAAAAATACTGTTCTTATTTCTGTCTTTGATTCTTAACCCTTGTTTACGGACATAGGTCTTTTGGAGCTGTATAACCCAGAATGAGTTGAAATGCCCAGAAAGAAGAGTGATATAGTAGAAAGAGCAGGGTTTAAAAACCAAATACTTGTGTTTGACTAATTTCCTACCTCATACTTAACAGCTGGGAGAAACTCAAATTGTAATCGGAAGGGGGTATGTCCCTCTGTTCACCATAGCATCCCTAGTGCAGAGCAAATGTGTAGAATATGATCCTTTGCAAAGATGGGTTGATTAATTGACTAATTGGAAGATCCCATGAGATGTGTATGTAAAAGCACAGGAGAGGAACTAAATGAATGTTATTTACTTTGCTCTTCTGGTTTGTGGGTGGTAAAAATCATTGCTTTCTGTGAACGTGCATCAGCCATGCAGTCCTGGTGCTCAAAAATCTCAGGGATCAATTTGTTCGGTAGCTGGGGTCCAAGGAGACAAAGTCCAGCAGGAGTAGTTGAAGACATAGCATAGCCAGGTTTTTTTTTTTTTTTGTTTTCTTTTGTTTTCTCTTCATATGACACGTTTTCAATTTCTTGGTTTATAATGACATTTTGGAGGGTGGAGAGGAGAACACTAATCAACACTGTAGGTACAAAACTATGCAAAAATAAGGCAGATATAGCAGTTTAATTTGACCCTTTCTGCTTGCTTCCATTTTATCTTTTTGTGTGTGTGCTGCCAGGGTTTCAATCTTTACAAATCGAGACTGTAGAATACTAAGCATTCTGACAGGCTAAACTCACAGCAACAGTTACTAGCTATCTTCTGCTATCACTGAGCAATTATTGAAGACTCAGTGTACAGGACTGTGCTAATTAGTGTATAGAATATGCAAACAAAAATTAGCATTGTAGAAGCAGTGAACAATATTAAGAGCACTGCTGATCTGGATTTCTGCATTCCAGAAATGAGAATCTTGTCTGCAATGGTCTCCCTATAAAAATAGCAGGAGTTCTTTAATTAGAACTTTAGGGAGGCAGAAAAACAACTTGTTGGAAGTGACTAAATGCATTCGTTGTGAATAAATGAAAATAGTATAGAATAGGCTGGGGGTACAATGGCTCAAGCTCATAATCCCAGCACTTTAGGAGACCAGGCGGAGAGGATCACCTGAGGCCAGTCTGAGCAACATAGTGAGACCTCATCTCTACAAAAAATAAAAAATAAAAGATGCATTATAAATATATCTGAAAACTGTTCCTCCAGGGAGTATTGTAATAATTTTATTTATTATCCAAACATCATCTTTTGTTGAGCTCTTAAGGTAAAATTGCTTTCTCTTTTCTTTGTTCAGCTTCTCTTAATAGTTTGTGGGTGAGAGGTTAATCTTGGGTATATATGTTTAAATAGCTAAATATGATCAACTGTAAAAGAAAAGAAAATATTAGAGCCTAAAAGTATTTGATCAGCCAGATTAAGAAAAATGGAGTATCCTCAAGTATTCTGTTTCATCTCTTTTATGAGAAAATATGCAGTTGTAGGGAATTTGAAAAATGCTTATTACATGCACGTTCTTACAGACTCTAGGCTAGTTTAGTGATATATGCAGCTGTTGAGTCTAACAAGAATGACTGGAAAAAAATGCTGAAGCTCAATCAGTAATTGTGGATTAAAGTTAGTGAGAACTCGCCTAAGGGTGGTTGTTGATAGTCCTAATGATTTTTCAAAAGCATTGTAAAGCTTTTGAAGAATCTTTTTAATCTCTTAATCTCTCTGTTCTATTACTAATAAAATAAGGGGCTTTACTTAGATGAGGACGATACATATTTTATAGATTTGTATGGCACTTTACAGTTTACTAAGTGCTTTTACATTTTTCCCTTCCTGAGATAAATCACGGCTTTTTTTTTTTTTTTTTTTTTTAAGATGGAGTTTCGCTCTTGTTGCCCAGGCTGGAGTGCAATAGCATGATCTTGGCTTACTGCAACCTCTGCCTCCCAGGTTCAAGTGATTCTCCTGCCTCAGCCTCCCAAGTAGCTGGGATTTACAAGTGCCTGCCACCATGCCCGGCTAATTTTGTATTTTTATTGGAGACGAGGTTTTGCCGTGTTGGCCAGGCTGATCTTGAACTCCTGACCTCAGGTGATCCACCAGCCTCTACCTTCAGAAGTGGTGGGATTGCAGGCGTGAGTCACCATGCCCAGCCAAGGCTCTCTAAAGCTCCAGAATTCTACTACTTTGTTTTATTGATTCTTTTGAATATGCTTTGACATTTTTTGTTTGAAATGGACAAATTGAACAGTTTTAGTTTAGCAGTGATATAACCTTCCAATTCCTTGCATTCCTAGAGGTTACGTGGGCTTTATAAAATAAATATCCTGCTGATAAATAATGTAGCAATCTCCATAAGATGTATTCCAAAAGAATTATCAATTATGACACCTTGTGAGCAACCAAAGTTTAAATAGCTAATGATTATACAATTGTAACACAAAGTCCCATGTGTCTTTTTCATTTTCTTTAAAAAATTCCACAAGACTGGGAAAAAAGACCTGGTAATGCAGAAATCTGTTTTCAGGTTATCACTCTCACAGGCAATCCAAAGAAGTTTGAATCACTGACAATTACTAAAGAAAAGGACAAAGTAATGACCATGGTCAGATGGTCTAAAAAGTTCTGAATAAAAAATTATCTTACCTCCTAAGATTATTTCAGGATTATTTCACTTAAAATGAGCCCTCAAAGGAACTGAAACAGTTTTATAGAGGTGATTTATTATTATTATTATTATTATTATTATTTATTTATTTATTTTTTTGAGACAGAATTTCACTCTTGTTGCCCAAGCTGGAGTGCAATGGTGCAATCTCGGCTCACTGCAACCTCCACCAACCAGGTTCAAGTGAGTCTCCTGCCTCAGCCTCCCAAGTAGCTGGGATTACAGGCATACACCACCACACCCAGCTAATTTTTTTTTATTATTATTTTTAGTAGAAATGGTTTTCTCCATGTTGGTCAGCCTGGTCTTGAACACCTGACCTCAGGTGATCCACTGCCTTCGGCTTCCCAAAGTGCTGGGATTATAAGCGTGAGCCACCACACTTGGCCACAGGGATGATTTATTTAAATAAAGAGAATAACAACTGCATGGGATCTTGTGGTGGGGGCAAACAGATAGTGCAGCAGGCTGTTTAGGAGAGATTCTAATAATTTCTTGTACAGATTTGTATCCAGGAAAGGAGACTCTCGAAGAAATAGTGGTGCTCAACATTAATACAGTTGAAGCCCTGGCCTAAATTCTTCTAGAGAACATTATTCCCACTTTTGGAACTCCCCTCGAACTTCACAATGACTGGGGAACCCACTTTACCAGCCTTTTAATAAAGCATATGTGTTCAGTTTGGCCAATTTTGCAGCATTTCCATTGTGCCTACCATCCAGTCTTCTGGCTCGGTAGAGCAAACAAATGTAACTATTAAAATACAGTTGGCCAAATTTATGGAAACCATATACCTTCCTTGGCCTAGGGTTCTTCCTTTGATATTAAATTTTAGAGCCACTCCCTTTAGAGATCAGAAACTTTTACCTTTTGAAATAATCGCAGGCTCTCCTATATACTTCACTCCCTCTATTTTGACTCTCAGTTAATAGCAAAGAGATATACTCCAGTATTGCAAAGGCATTATTAAAATGATGGTTAAAAATCATACTTTGGTAGAACAGTCTTCCCACCGTACTCTCCTGGGAGACAAAGATCTACAGTACCATGATCTGTAACCTGGTGACTTTGTCTACTAAAAAAGGCACCTACATAAGGATTCTCTGAAGCCACATTGGAAGGGTCCATATTCAATCCTTTTCACCAATCCCTATGCTATCAGATTCAAAGACATTGACTCTTGGATTTACATCTCTCTTTTAAAAATGGTCCCTACTTCTGACTGAACCAACTCTCCAACAGGTGATTTAAGACTAAAATTTACCTGGAATTGAAGTAGATGACGTCTACAGTAGATCACTATTTCAAAATGCCTAGACCAGGTCACTGTATTCGTTCCCTTTTATTATTGGTCTCTTCTTATAAGCCTTTGTTTTCCTGGAAAGACAATGCTCTAATTTGCAGTTTCCAATCTATTGCAAGGAGGAGCCATTACTGACTGTTGGATTTGTCACCTAAAACCTTGATCTGTCATAAGTCAACCTTTAGTCTACACCATAACAGATTTTGTTAATGTTCCCAATGTAACTGCAGTTCAAATCTTGTATCCAGTCCTTTGTACAAAGTCAAACTTTTGGACCCAGATATTGAGATTCCTGTCTTCACCCTAACAGTACCAGCAGTCTACAAAAAAGACTTTGGAATTTGACTAAGATTGTGAAAGAAAAGGTATGGTATTAAGATTCAAGAGAAAAATAATTTGACAGATTACAAAAACATTGATGGTCCTGGTCTTCTAATTATTGATAATCTCAAACAATGTAACAATTCAATAATAGAACCTTGGATAAATGCTGCTGACACCTCCCTATGAGTAACAATACACAAGTTACTCCACATAGAATTAACTGTTATGTTTCATCAAAATACATTTTTATTTATGGGGTATTTAACAGTCAGCCATAAGCATGGACAACATCATATCTCAACAAATGGAAAATAAAATGCCATTGTGGTTTAGGATATTTCTGGAGTCAACATAAATTAACAAAATCTGAACATTGGTTGGCACCTTTTAACTTAACACCATTAAAAGATATACCTTATGCGGAGACATAAATCCAGCAGGATAGGCCTCAGCTGTTTAGACACTTTTTCTCTTGGATTGCAGTTAACCACTTAAAAACAACAATCAGAAATTTATCCTTAAAACTTGGGTCTATAGCCGATTCCACAGCTGAGGCTATTGTAGCTCAATAAACTTTCTTAGAATCTCTTGCTAAAGTGGCATTGGATAATAGGACTGCTCTGGATTATTAGCTGACAAGGTGGTGGTTGTACAATTGCTAACACTACTTGCTATGCATGTATAAATTACTCTGGGAAACTAAAAACACAATTATACAAGATGAAAGAAAATCCAAGCTAGCTGGCTCCAACAAATCTCACCAGATACATCTGAACTTTTTGATCTGTTCGGTTGGTTGCCTTAAAATTTAGATTCATAGTCTAGGATTATTATTCCAACTGGATTTACTGTATTGTCACTAATGATTTTTTTGCATTGTCATAATATATATATCTTGCCTCACCAATCTTTTGTAAAGCCAGCATTCCCAACAAGATAGTGTTAGCCCAATGTCTTGAGATGATTGCTAATACCTTTGGGACTAATACAGTAAAACTCAATGTTGAACTCCAGGCAAAGCTGCAAGGAGAAAGTTTTTCCTTTTGGCCCCTCTGTTGCTAAATGTGGCCTAGGTCCCTGACATAGACTCTCCTACCTTTCCCCCAAAAGTAGGACAGAGGCAACTTGGACAGGTTCATACCCAGCAGTGAGGGACAATTATGCCTAACCTCAGAATGGTTAATCAGCGACACTTTGAGAGAAAGATCTTGATCAAAATGGGGAAATGTGAAATTTGATAATACAAACTGGGCTATTCTTGTCATACCCAATAAAATCAGAGTTGAAGGGTCAAGGGAGAGAGCTGTCTGGTGCACATAGCACTTGCTCCAAGAATGATCCACAAGCTTAGCTGCTGAAATGACCGGCTGTAACCTTAAGATCAGTTTTACCTAGTGACTGCTGATACAGACTAGATTTGTGCTATGACTTTAAGACTAGTTTTACGTACCACTGTCATTCACTAATCAAAGAGTGTTAGGTCCCCAAAAGTTCACTAATGCCAGTGAGCTTCCTTTCTAAAGAATATGTAACATATCCCTTTCTAATAGAACTTTCTTCAAACATGCCAAAGACAATGCCATTCTGTATGTATGCCCTAAATAGTGATTCTGTTTTTATATGCATTTCCAAATGAAACACTTTGCATAGAGATTTGTTTCTATATTTTTATTTGACTTTAACATCCCCAACTGTTGCTAACGGCAAAATCAAGAACTCTGTCGCTGTAGGGTGATGATGCTTTAGGAACCCAAATGACGTTGCCTCCATTCCTTTTATTCCCCTCTTGGAATTAGTACTTAAGTAGCTAGATCTTTATCTCCATAACTGTAATGTGCTAGTAAAGGATAGATTTTTTAAAATCAAAAATATCCTAAAGAATATTCCAAAGACAGCAGTTAAATAAGCTTCTTTATCCAAATGAGTAAGTCCCAGAGGGAAAAGCGTTTTCTCTTATGTCATAATTCTGGTGATAAAAACAAAGAATGCCCCAATTAAGATAAATATTTCGGTATTTTATCTATTTGTTCCTATGTGGTAATAAACAAAACTCATAGATAAAATATAGCAATCGTAACATTAAATGTATACTGATCTTAACATTCCTATTCCCTCATATTTTATAAAGGATTCTAAATATCTTTTTGTCTAATAATTCTTAAACTTTGTACACTTTCACAAAATTAGGAAAATAGCCCAATATTTATAATTTTCTTTTTATAACTTCCTTAGAAATGGATACAATTGTGCTGAATGTGATTCCTAGAAAGCAAATGCTGGCCTAAAATGTTTTTCCCATATATAATGTTAAAGATGGAAATGCGGGCGGGCCCGCGCGCGTGGCTCAAGGGCTGTAATCCCAGCCACTTTGGGGGAGGCCGCAGACGGCGGCGATCACAAGGTCAGGAGATCAAGACCATCCTGGCCTTAACACGGTGACCGTCTCTACTAAAAAGTACAAAAAAACCTAGCTTGGGGCGACGGTGGCGGTGGCGCCTGTTAGTCCCAGACCTACTCGGGCGAGGCTGAGGGCAGTGAGGAATGGCGTAAACCCGCGGGAGCGGACGCTGGCCTTTTGTCAGTGAGCTGGAGATTCCGGCCACTGCACTACAGCTTGGCGAACAGAGGTGAGACTCCGGTCTCAAAAAAAAAAAAAAAAAAAAAAAAAAAAGATGGAAATGATATTTCTTATCTAGGTCCCAGTAACCCAGAAATCATACCCATGACCCAAAACGTTTAATAAAATCTGGAACAATTAGTTATCACCATAAATATTTAATAGGTGGCTTTTATTCTGTCTTAGAAAAAAATATAGAACATTAGATTGTATAATAAATTTTCATTTTTGCAGGTCCAGAATGGTTAAATAATGATATTGTTTAATAGTTTGACCTGTTCTATAAAACATATGTGAAGCTGACAAAAACAGAATTTTGATAGGTTGTAAATTTGGTCGCAACCAATATAGTATCTTAAACATGTTTTTGAACTTTTATTTAAAAATAACATTGCTTGCCTGACTTGAAAAGTCTCTTTTGGGAGAATTTGGGTGACGGTCCTAGCAAGTTTGCACTGATCATTCTTTTCCTCACAATTTTTGTTCCTGTAGCGAACAGAGCATCAAAATTAATTCTGTGGACCCCAATTTTGTACATAAAATACCAGGAGCACAATTAGTGTGGTTGTACATGAAGTTTTGATGATGCTGTTAATGGAAAATAATATATTTGAAAGTGTTAGCATAAGCATTAGGAAAGTATACAAATATATAGCAATATAAATTTTATTAAACCATTATTTATTATAGTGAAAACATGAAAAAAATACAAATGCCAGAAGAAAAGGATTAGCAAAATATGTTACAGTACAAGGGGCAGGTTTATAGATATCAAAAATAATGTTGTAAAGAATATTAATATTGGAAAATTATATTGTTAAGTGAAAAACATAGAATGCAAAACAATGAAACATAAAATACATTGATATCCATAAGTAAATAACAAGAAGGGTATTCAACAATGGAATTGCTAATCATTTTTCTAATTGTATGTATTGTGTTAGTTTCCTTCTTTTGCCAGTCTGAATTTCTAGGTCTAAAAATGTTTTGAATAATATGTTTTATCTTGCTATAAAAAAGTTTCTTTGTTATAAAATAACATGTTCTCATTATAAAAAAGTACAGACTGGCATAAAGTAAAAATATTCCATCTAGATACCTCTCCCATCTGGATTTCCTATTCCAATTCTTCTGAGCAATTGCGTTTAAAATTTCCTTGGATTTTCTTCAGAAA
>NW_016803392.1:2885979-2931026 GCF_001698545.2 Rhinopithecus bieti
GCATAAAGTAAAATATTCCATCTAGATACCTCTCCCATCTGGATTTCCTATTCCAATTCTTCTGAGCAATTGCGTTTAAAATTTCCTTGGATTTTCTTCAGAAAATCTTGGATATTGTTTCATACCAGCACATATGGAACAAGTTTTTAATAGCCACTTAGACTTTTACTTAATGAATGTGCGATAATGTAATCATTTCTGTTTCAAAGAAAATTTAGGGCTTCCCCTCCCTAGAACATTTTTTGTGAATTATTTTAAATTATGCTCTAGTGAATTACTTGCAGATATGTTTTATATTCTTTAAAACACGTTTTATGGGATAAATTGCTCACAGTTGAGTTTTAGAGTAAAAGATTTTAAAATGTAATTTTTGTAGGTATGAACAAAACTATAGCATTCAATATATACAGAAAATGATATAAAAAGATAATTGATAGACACATAAATACAAATGTTCAATAAGTACTTTCAGCTCTGTCTGTGGGCTCTGCATCTGTAGATTTAGCCAACTGTGGATTGAAAATATTCAAGAAAAAAGAAATGGATGGTCGCATCTGTACTAAACATGTACAGACTATTTTTTTTCTGGTCATTATCCTCTAAACAATACAGAATAAAAACCATTTACATAGCATTTGCATTGTATTAGATATTATAAGAAATCCAGATGATTTAAAGTGTAGAGAAGGATATGTGTAGATTACATGGAAATACTACTCCATTTTATGTCAGGGACTTGAACATCTGTGGATTCTGGTATTCTCCGGGATTCTTGGAACCAATCCCCATGGATTCTGATGGATGATTGCATACAAAAATCAATAGTAAGTCAGAGTAACATGATTTTTCATTTATCGGATTTGTTAAAATTAATGAATTTGATATATCAAGTTTTGGCAAGAATGGGGGAGACATACAGTGTTTAAGGAAATGTAATTTGGTACAGTGTGCTGTTCTTTCAGTTAGGGAAATAGTAAGGGCTGATCTTTACCTTATACTCTCAGTTTCTCAAAAGCACATTAGGCTTTAGCTTTGAACTTACTAAATAATCCTTCCCTTTATCTACAGAGTAAACAAGACTCTTAAGAGATATCTTTCATTTTTCACAGCCATTTCCCTTCCTCTAGGCTCTGTTAATCCAACTGACCCTGCAAGGAAGGTCTATATTCTACATATTCTTTAAAAACTCTAGAATGTGGCCCATGCATTTTTTACTAGTCAGGCTTGCTGTGTAATGACCTCAAAATCACTGAGGCTTATAACGCTAACATTTAATTTTCTTCCTTTAGGGGCTGTGGGTCAGCTGGAGAGGCTGTGTTTCAGGCTGTGCTTCAGGTTCCATTCTACTGCATGTGTTTTTCATTCTTATTGGACCCGGGTATCAGGACACATTCTTTTCCTAGCTAGTGGTAGGAAGGCAAGGGGGCAAGTCAAGCCATGAATGCATATTTAAGCCTCTGCTCCAATTACGTTCACTGACATGCCTTCGGAAACATGCCCAAACGTCAATGGGGTTGGGGAAATATACTCTGCCTGCTCTAGTGGGAGGTGCCACAAAGTCATACAGTAAGGGCAGGAAATGTGTATGTGTATACCACACATGTTCATTTTAACATCTCAAGTGAGAGAATGGAACTGGCATGCTATAGAAGGATACTTTGCCTAAAAAGAATTCCCTAGTGGGTCGCCAAAATACAAAATTTAGGACTATAGTGGTTACATAAAATAAGAGTATCTATGTTATCAAGATTGATAAAATTGTTTCTCTTGTGAAATGTTTGTTAATGGTCAAAATAATGAACATGCCAAACCCTTTATGCCTGGTATATTTTACCAGTCATTTTCTCATATAGCCTTTTCAATTTGATTTTCATAGCCACTCTAAGAATCATCATTTCAAGTACACTGAATAGTTAAATAAGTTGGGTGGAATTCAGTAGTTAGACCTTTAAAAATAAATAAAATACTACAAAATGACTTCAGTCATATGAATTTTTAAATTTTCTTTCCGAAGGTTACAGACAGTATGTGGCGAAACCAGTCTTGGAACTCCTGTGTCCTGTCTCCTTCTAACTCTGCCGGTGCACATCATGTGTAATCAGTGGCCAATAGATAGTCTAATTTTTCCAAAAGCCTCTTCTATAACCACGTTAAAAAGAGATTAGCCTAACGGTGTAATCAGGTTAAGTACTGACCTTATGACAGAAGAGGCTTGTTCAGACAGCCAAGCCCACATGGCTCAGGGAGTTTAGGCACCAGGCATAATTTCTATGAGAATAGGAATGAATAAATATTTACCTCAAATTTGGCCCAGGCCATTGCTTGCCTGCTTCATTGCCTTTGTCATTATCTTGCAGTATTTTCATCAATACTTATTAATTTAGGAAAAATCAAAATTCAGGAGCCTCAGTTGTAATCTGCACTGGGGCAAAATGGTTGTTCCAGATAGATTTCATTATTACCTTTGGCCTATTCTAGCTAAGCCTATAGAATAGGCAAAGCTCATTCATCCATTAATGGAGCAAGTGACTGGATTTGTGAAATGACAGAGATCATGAAAGATCAGTGAGGTGCCTGTTTCTATTTACATTACCTTAGAGGAACATTAATTTGGATATGCCTGACCCAACCCCTATAGCTGGAAACAAAATTTCTATTTGCAAATCGTCTTGGGATTTCATGTTTTAGGAACAAAATTTAGACTGCGGTACAAAGAAAAGACAAATGATCTTTTCTGTGTCAGTCTCTCACAAGCTACATGTAAGTGGGTATTGTTATATTTCAGTTCTCCTTTCCAGAAGAAACCTAATTTTTCCTTCCTCCTTTAAAAAAGAACACTAAAATACAGTGGTAGAGGCAGATCTTTTTTGTTCCATTAATAACTACTTCACCCTTGAAACAAAAGAAAATAAAACATAAAAGCTATTCTTAATCCCAACTTTCATTGTTAAGCAAGAATAGGGATAAAAATATATTATTAATGAAAGACAATTGTTAGGGAACAGAGACTCTAAAGATGAAGGAGCTCTTTTGGTTATCTAAAACTCTTCTAAAGTAAAAGAAAGGAGGTTTTCAGTTAAGTTAGAGAAATTGTAATCTTTCATATATAACTATTTTAAGTTTTCAGGAACTAGAAAATGTTAGTTAACTTACTGTTACGTCAATGTCCTCATATTGCCCAAATGATATCTAAAATAACAGTGTCCTAAAATATGCCTAGCCCTAAATAATCCCCTATTTAAACAGGGGAAGCATTAATCTTCAGGAAAATCATTAATTTCTATCTTTGAGCTTGAAATAAAACAAAGAAAAAGCCACACTTAAAAAAAAAAAAAAAAAAAAAAAAAACTTCTCCCTAAAGAGAAAAAAATATCTAAGTGACATCACCCCATGCCTGAGGACATCTAGACATTTAAATACTGGGTGTTAAATACTTTTTCACAAATTGTTTTAAAAGCCCTATGTAAGATGCGTAAAGTCATCTTTAGAAATGACTGTATGTTCAAGAAAATTAGAAACATGTGTCAGCTATAATAGATCAGGGAAGTTTCTTGAAGGGAACAAAAGCAGCTCAGCAGGAAACAGACATTAGAAAATGTAATTTTGGGCTTAGAGGCATAGGCTGAGACTTTGCAGTGCTACTTCCATACTAGGTGGTGCTATTAATTCCTTATTAGGCCATGAAAATGCATTGNAGTGACATCACCCCATGCCTGAGGACATCTAGACATTAAATACTGGGTGTTAAATACTTTTCACAAATTGTTTTAAAAGCCCTATGTAAGATGCGTAAAGTCATCTTTAGAAATGACTGTATGTTCAAGAAAATTAGAAACATGTGTCAGCTATAATAGATCAGGGAAGTTTCTTGAAGGGAACAAAAGCAGCTCAGCAGGAAACAGACATTAGAAAATGTAATTTTGGGCTTAGAGGCATAGGCTGAGACTTTGCAGTGCTACTTCCATACTAGGTGGTGCTATTAATTCCTTATTAGGCCATGAAAATGCATTGCACTGAAGAAGCAATTTCCCTAGTTATGCAAAATATTATTTTCCCTCAACGAATCACTTAAATGGTGATTTTTTTCCTCTGTAAATATTTGGGGTCACTAACTGGCCTCTTTTAAGGACTTTTGATATCACTGTTTTCTTGTTTCTTTAGAACTACCTGCAGATATTGTACATCAACTCAGCATGAGTATTGAGGAGAATAAAGAAGATAGATCTTGGCCAACAGCATGAAGAGGGGCAATAAATGAGAAAGAAAAAAATAAAAATAGGGGTGGCATTGGAGCTGGGAAATGGCTTGGAGGAGCTCCTACACAACTAACTAGTAGCCAGGAGAACAAAGAGAAAAGGCTAGGTGGGGTTTTGGGCTGCTTGGCTGAGAAGTCAATGAGTGGGAAGTACACTTCTCTGTGTTGAAGGACAACAACTTTGGGCAGCCTGAAAGAAGCTGGATGGCTCACCCACTATGCCCTATACACTGGGTGGCTTCTAAGATCAACCTAGAAGTCTTGGTAAGGATAGGAATGAGTTCAGGGAATTCCTTTCTAGTTCAAAACATTCAGCTTTGGAATTGGTCTTCTGAAAGCATGCTATTTTCTGAATATGCTGTCTTTGACTTTCTCAGGGCCTTCCATCCCCCAAATCTAACATCCCAGTACTTGTTTGTTCCTCTGGGCTTCCTCTGCAATCCTAGAAAATACTGAAAACATGTTAAAAACTTAAGATGGGAGTTGGTGCTTTGCTTCCCACCCCTCTATTCATTTGCTCCCTGTTCCTTGTTATTATTATTACATTTTGGCTGTTGACAGCATTATCTTTTCCTATTTATCTTTAAATGGCCTATCCTTCATTTTTTCTCATCAAAACCCAGCCTACTTTTCAAAATCCATTTGAAGTTCTACTACTTTTCACTTCTTTTTCCTTTCAATCAGAATTAATAGCTTCAGTCTTTTATGTTCCTATCACTCTTGGCACCTTTATTTTGGAATATAAGACTCTCTGCCTTGAATTAGATTTCCTTGTACAGATGTTGTCTGTCCCACTGGACCACAAACTTCTTAAGAGCAAGTGCAGTATCCTGTTTGTTTTCATAGACTTCACAATGTCTAGCACAATGCCACACACAGTATGTGTTCCACACATTTACATTGCTTAATAGAGAACTTAAAATATGTTTCCCTCTTAGGGAGTATTTGCATTTTTATGGGAGATTTTTCAAAAATGCAATGTATTCACACACTAAAGAATAATCTCCCATGAAACTTTTAGAAGGTGGAAGATAGATTTTGGCAGGAATCTTTTCCAGTACCCTCCAAATCCTACCACATAGGCTCCTTTTTGCAATAATCCTAGCTCTAGTTGCTCATGACATATTTTGAGTACTAATATCTTGCAGAGAATCTCTTTGATCTATTCAGTGTAACTAGTCAGAACCATATGGCTTTGTCAGTGATCAGGCTCCCTGAATGACTGATTGGCCACCTAGTAGTTCCAACTCAAACAGCATGATGAATTCCTCTGAGTACTTTCGTACGGTGCTAGTGTGCAACTTAATTTGCTTGTATTAAAAAGAAACTAACACAAAATAGTCTTCCAATACAGCAATGATAATCAGAAAACCAGTTTCTAAGCATAGCTCTGGCTCAGTTAGCTGTGAGACTTTTAAAGTTATTTTACTTATTTATGTTTTTAAGAAACAGGATCTTGCTATGTTGCCCAGGCTAGTCTTGAACCCCTGGTCTCAAGGGATTCTCCTGCCTTGGCCTCCTGGTAGCTGGGACTACAGACATGAGCCACCATTTCTGGCTAACAGACTTTTGCATACGAGCATTTCTCTCTGTTTATTGATTTATTTAATTGATATTTATTGACCTCCCACTAAATGACAGGCACTGTACTATGGCCTTGATATATAACAAGAAATGGTAGAGCATGGCTCTTTCTCTCTAGAACTATTCTGTAAAATAGTCAACTTAAGTGAATATAAGAAAATTACACAATTCAGGTAAGTCTTTCAGTCTTAGAAAAATGGTGATCTTGATCAACTGAGGACAGATTTTACTATCAGTGTCCTATGCTTCACTGTTCATCCCTCTATATCTTCCTCCAACTTCCTATACGTTTAAGCATTTTACATTTTATGAGGAAACATCTGCCATTGATTGAGTTTTTTTCTGTTTTAGGTCTTGTAGTAGGTTGAATGATAGGTCTCCAAAAACTCACGTCCAAGAATTTATGAATGTGAACTTACTTGAAAATAAGATCATTACAGGTAAAGTGAAGTTAAGGATCTTGAGATGAGATGAGATCATCCTGGATTATCCAAATGGGTCCTAAATTCAATGGTAAATGCCATCATAAGAGACAGAGGATAAGAAAACACACAGAGGGGAAAACCATGTGAAGACAGAGCCAGAAACTGGAGTGATGCAGCAAGAAGCCAAGGAATGCCTAAATCCACCATAAGGTAGAAGGCCCAGGGCCTCTAGAGAGGTGCAGTCTTGCCAGCACCTTGATTTTGGACTTCTTGCCTCCTGAATTATGAGAGAATAAATTCCTCTTATTTTAAGCCTCCCAGTTTATGTTAATTTGTTTGGCATCTAAATAGGTTCCTTCACAGACATTTTAAGTACGCTATCATAATTTAATCCTGCCCTGACAGTTTCTGGGTAAAATTATTCCTAAAATTCAGAAAATCATTAAAGCCCAGAGGGGTTAATGAATTCGCCATGTTCTCATGCACAGTATATGTTGGAGACTTGAATAAAACCCATTTCTATCTGGTTCCAAAGCCCCTACCTTTTCTACCACCCCAGACTTATTTACATTAGGGCAGGAATGAATGATAAACTCAAATGGGCTATCTTGCTCATAATGCAAAGCATTCTTTATTGGTTCTGTTTCATAGTACCCACCAGGATATTGAGGTAAAGTCAGGGCTGAGTGTTTTTTCCATGCACCATTTTTCTCTCTTTTTCTTATTTAATTTTATCTTTAAGTTTTTTTCTTTCTTCCCAAATTAAAATTATGTATTATTCATTGATTGATTTATTTTCCAGGCGTAATTCCCATTCATCTTTCCCTTTTCATCAAGCTCACAATCACAAAAATGTCCTATGATATGCAGGCAATGTAGTCTTTGCTGTAAGTTACAGTTTAGTACTGTTGCTAATGTGTGATAAATGACCTATTTCCCTTGAATGTTAAAATACCACCTTCTTCTTGGTGACTATACACTGTGCATAATCTTGTTTCAAAGATTTTTGGTTTTATTTTTAAGTTGAGCTGGTTGCTTGTATTTCTTAAAACACTGAAGGCATAGTAGTTCAGATATTATTTTCTCTCAGAAATATAAAATTCTTCTGGATTTTAAAAATTATAAATAAAAGGATGTTATACTTTACACACTTCTATGTAGAATTAGTGTCTACTGGAAACTAATTTATCCCATTGCTGAGAGAGCATTTATAGAAACGTTTAATGAGAGAGGAATGCATTGTGTTTAAAGTAGTTAGTTGTCATTGATCTCTGATCTTGTCTACAAAAGATTTCATCCCAGTAGGGAATTATTTGTAGTGTCTGAAATTATGTGGTCTTACCTTAATTTATCCAAGATGTAAAACAATTCTATTAGCCTGACACTTATTGACCAATGTCCTTTGCTGATTACATCCTATTCCTTGGATTCCTCTCCTTATTCATCTCTGATTCATAAAGCTGATTACCATAGCACTTGGGTTCTTTATTGAAGAAGAAGTAACTTTTGATTAAGATAAATGAAGGAAAAGGGGATTTCTAAACTATTTATATCACTTACAGAGGCATAATTAAGTTGTGGAATAAGAGATTTCAATAACTTTTTAAAAATCAATGATCAAGGAGACTAAGCTTGGATAAGACACAGTTACAATGCAAAAGGCATTTTAAAGATGGAAAGAGGCCAGGTGCGGTAGCTCATGCCTATAATCCCAGCACTTTGGGAGGCCAAGGTGGGCGGATTGCCTGAGGTCAGGAGTTCATGACTAGTCTGGCCAACATGGTGAAACCCTGTTTCTACAAAAAATAACAAAAAAAATTAACTGGACGTGGTGGCATGCACCTGTAATCCCAGCTACTTGGGAGGCTGAGGCAGAGGAATTGCTTGAACCAGGAAGGTGGAGGTTGCAGTGAGCCAAGAGCCCACTATTGCACTCCAGCCTGGCGACAGAGCAAGACTCTGTCTCAAAAACAAAAACAAAAAAGATGGAAAGAGAAAACAATTACTTACCGAGCTATACTGAACTATGGCATGACAGTGATTTGTTTTTCAAGGAATAGGGATGTATTTACTAAGTGTTTCTTTTATCAGGTTCTATATATAGCCAACAATTTTAGTGAATTAAAAGGCCATAGACTTTGAAAGAAGAAAGGACCTTGACAACATTTAGACCAAGGACTACTGAATTTCAGAAACATCGACCTAGATTGAAAATAATGAGGATGAAATCTGTTACTCACTGGCTAAGTGGCCAAATGGATCTGAGTAGACACAAAGAGATGTTAAATTGCAGACATCTATGCTTTTCCTTTCTCTTTGGAGAGCTTTTGAGTGGATCTCTTTCTTCTAACACATATATGTTCTTTGCTTTGAGTTTCCTGCTATGTCTGAATTAGAATTGAAGGGAGTTTGTAGATTAGACTCTAATGACAGATAACAGGTCTCGTTAAAATTCTTAAAACTTTGCCTTTGTACTATAGCTATCTAGGTCTACTTAAGGTAACTTTTAGATTACCAGGCATCTGTACATTTACTTTTATTGTGATTTCTTTTCATTAAAAGCCAAGTATAGGCCAAAATATAGTGGAAACTCAAAATAGTTTCATCTCCTTTCCTAAACTTTTTATGGGAAAATGTCTTGGCCACCCTGGTTAGTCTCTCCCCTGACTCAACTCATTTGTCAAGTTCTGTTATTGTTGGTCATGGTGGTGTGGGAGAAGTCACTATATTTTAGCAGTGGTTTTAGACTCCTTGGAAAGTGCTTTGATGAAAGGAGATAAGAGTGCAATTGTTACAATAAAATTACTAGTAACTATTCTTTTGGTTCCTAATCATTTGGCAATTATTAGTCTACCTGGAGCCTTGGATTCTAACTCCCATTGGATTTACATAAATCTCCTTGAAAGTTGGATGCTGCTTGACAAATAGCTTATGGCATGTGTTGTGGAATGTTTGGGTTGTTGCTTTTCTGGCCAGAAACCTCTGTGGCCAGTGATGCATTTGCCCAAGTTCTTGTCCTGTGTCCAGGAAGAATGAGGTATGCAGACAAGTGGAGGCTGAGCAAGATAAAGAGGAGCTTTACTGAGTGTTAGAACAGCTCAGAGGAGTCCTGCAGTGGGTAGCTCCTCTCTGTAGGCAGGTTGTCCCCGATGAGTGTTCAGCTCTCAGCAGAGAGGAGGCCCTGTACTGGGTGGTCCCTGTCTGCAGGCAGGTCTCCCATCTCTGCAGTTCTCAGCAGAGAGAAGGCCTGGAGTGGGTGGCTCCTGTCTGTAGGCAGGTCGTCCCCATGGAGTGTTCAGCTCTCAGCAGAGAGGAGGCCCTGGAGTGGGTGGCTCCTCTTTGCAGGCAGGTCATCCTGATGAGTATTCAGTTTTCAGCAGAGAGGGTAGCTCCTCTCTAGAGCTGGTCATTGGGATGTCTACAGCTCTCTGCAGCTGGTTGTCAGGATGTCTGCTCTGCTTTGCTTTGGCTGAGTCCTGAGGATTTTATGTTCTTCAGAGGGAGGAAGTGCATGCTGATTAGTCCACGGGCAGCCATGGGTGGGGCCAGGAAAAAGCACCATGAGTTCCCCCTTGAGTTTGCAGGTCTGGCAGCCCCTACCAAGGCCTCAGGCCTTCCTGAGGCTTCACCAGGACCGGCCTGCTTCCGCCTGGGAGCCTGTCTGCATCCGGCCACGATCTATGGCCCAGGAGCCTGTCTGCCTCTTGCTACTGTCCGTGGTGCCTGGTCTGTTCTTGCTGAGGGGTGCCTGCAGGCCAGCGCTGAGCTGCCCCCAAACCCCCTTCAGCTTCCCTCCTGTGTTCCTCAGTGCCCAAAGTCCAGAGGGGACAGAGGTGGCAGGGGGCTGGCGTGTCAGCTCTCCCCTGAGTGTGCGCCCACCCCACTAGACTGCGAAAGTCCCCTGGCTCAGCCCCAACCTTGCTTCACCATTGAAGTGGGTGCCCCAGGGGAGTGGAGAGAGGCCAGACAGGGGGCAGGGGATCCTTCCTGGGCCTCCAAGAGCACCAATATACCTGGGTCCACAGCTGGGCTTGGGTGGCTGCAGCTGCACCTGTGAGCTCCCACCCAGCAAAACTGGAAGGGGCAGGGCTCCCGCTTATCCCCCACTCCCCTGGCTCAGTAGAGTGTGCAGCCCCAGCCATGCTTCTGATATTCGAGCATGGGGCTGACAGTAGGGAGAAGGCAGGCAGCAGGAACAGGCACTTCCAAGCCTTGCCCCCAAGAGCACAGAGAGGCCTGAATCTGGATAGCTGCAGCAGCACACAGGGCTGCTGCCTGCTCTGGAGTGTATGTGGGGCTGGGTGCTCCTGCCTGCTCTGTGGAGTGTATAGCCCCAGCTGCACCTCCCTGCTGCAGCAGTGTTTCGGCAGTGGCCACTATGGATGGGCCACTGCTGCCATCAGCATGTAGCAAAGGTAGGAAAGTGGGAGCATTTTATTCCTGTGGGAAAGAATATTTTATCAATGACATTGTTTCAAATTGTGGATACTTGGAGATCTCAAGAAGCAAACCAGTCTCAGCTGGTTTTATTATTGTATTTATGTTCTCTAAAGACAAAGCCCTCACCCTGAGTATGTTACTGGTGAATACATACACACACACATATACACACACAGACACGGACACACACACACACAAGATATATTTATTCAGGTCTTTAAAAATGACATATTTGGCTGGGCGCAGTGGCTCATCCCTGTAATCCCAGCACTTTGGTGGCTGAGGCGGGTGGATCACCTGAGGTCAGGAGTTGGAGACCAGCCTGGCCAACATGGTGAAACCCCATCTCTACCAAAAATACAAAAAAAATTACCCAGGCATGGTGGTGGGCCTTTGTTATCCCAGCTACTCAGGAGGCTGAGGCAGGAGAATTGCTTGAACCCGGGAGGCAGAGGTTGCAGTGAGCTGAGATCATGCCACTGTACTCCAGCCTGGGCAACAAGAGTGAAACTCCATTCCCCACTGCCCCCCACCCCCCAAAAAGACATATTTATTTAAAACTGGAGACCTGAGCACATTATATCTATAACATATTTCAGTGTGTAAGGGCTACATGTGTATATGTGTTTTAGGGGTGGCCCAAGTCAACACTCAGACTCAACAAGGCCACCATATTACTATAATTTGCACCAGTCTACTTAGGAGAGGACTCTATCTTGCTAAGAGAGCAGTACCAGGCATTTCTCTTCTGCAGTAGGTTTTGCAGCATTCTATGCAGCTAACAGGGAATTATCTTCTCCCAAGTGATATCTCAGATACAAGGAGTGAGATTTACATGGGTAAATTCCAGAGCCTCCCTTACTTACAAGCCACATGTCAAAATCTCTTGTATTACCTTCATAAGCATAGCTTCCGGCAGCAGTGTATGGACACAAGCATCACTGTACTTAAGGAAGGAAGCCCAAAGCCTGTGTCCCTACGAGATGTCCCCAACACCTTCAATCATTTATTTGTATTTCTCCCAGTCAAAAGGAAGTCTGGGATCATTTCTATAATATTATAATCAATATTTTCTGGTAACAGAGTTGACATTCTACCTTTACCTGTTGCCTAGAGAAACAGAGTTAGAGAGTTAACCAAAGGACAAATCCTCATAAAGCAGGGGAAGGGGTTTTGTTAAATCAGTGCCCCCACTCAGTGATAGTCTAATTCAGCCACTAAAAAATGACCATACGTTATTAAAGCAATTGAGAACACAGACAACTCAGTAGTAAGAAAACAACTGAATTGGCCGGGCACAGTGGCTCATGCCTGTAATCCCAGCACTTTGGGAGGCCGAGGTGGGCAGATCATGAGGCCAGGAGATTGAGACCATCCTGGCTAACATGGTGAAACCCCGTCTCTACTAAAAGTACAAAACAAAAAACAAAAAAAACAATTAGCAGGGTGTGGTGGTGGGTACCTGTAGTCCCAGGTACTCGGGAAGCTGAGGCAGGAGAATGGCGTGAACCCAGGGTGCGGAGCTTGCTGTGAGCCGAGATGGCACCACTGCACTCCAGCCTGGGCAACACAGTGAGACTCCATCTCAAACAACCACAAAAAGAAGAAAACAACACAATTTAAAAATGGGCAAAGCATCTGAATAGATATTTCTCAAGAAAAGACATACAAATGGCCAATAGGCATGTTTAAAAATGTTCAAAATTACTATCAGGGAAATGCAGATTGAAACCACAATAAGATATCACCTTATACTTGTTAGATTTACAGTTACCAAAAGACAAAAGGTAAGTGTGGCAAGGATGTGGAGAAAAGGAAACCCTTCCACACAGCTGGTAAGAATGCAAATTAGTAAAAGCATTGTGGAAAACAGTCTGGATGCAACAAACATATGAAAAAAAGATCATCATCACTGGTCATTAGAGAAATGCAAATCAAAACCACAATGAGATACAATTTCACAACAAGTTAGAATGGCGATCATTAAAAATGCAGGAAACAACAGATGCTAATGAAGCTGTGGAGAAATAGGAACGATTTTACACCGTTGGTGGGAGTGTAAATTAGTTCAACCATTGTGGAAGACTGTGGCGATTCCTCAAGGATCTAGAACCAGAAATACCATTTGATCCAGCAATCCCATTACTGGGTAGATACCCAAAGGATTATAAATCATTCTGCTATAAAGGCACATGCACACATATGTTTATTGCAGCACTATTTGCAATATTAAAGACTTGGAACCAACCCAAATGCCCATCAATGATAGACTGGATAAAGAAAATGTGGCACATATATACTATGGAATACTATGCAGTCGTAAAAAAAGATGAGTTCATGTCCTCTGCGGGGACATTGAATGAAGCTGGAAGCCATCATTCTCAGCAAACACAGGAAAAGAAAAGCAAACACCACATGTTCTAACTTCTAAGTGGGAGTTGAACAATGAGAACAAATGTACACAGAGAGGGGAACATCACACACCGGGGCCTCTCAGGGACTCAGGGGCAAAGGGAGGGAGAGCATGAGGACAAATACCTTATGCATGCAGGCCTTAAAACCTAGATGACGGGTTGATAGGTGCAGCAAAACACCATGACACATGTATACCTATGTAACAAACCTGCACGTTCTGCACATGTCTCCAAGGACTTAAAAACAATCTGGATGTTTCTCAAGATATTACAAATGAAACATATGAGCTAGCATTCCCACTACTGGGTATATACCAAAAGGAAATGAAATTACTATGTTGAAGATGTATCTGCGCTCTTACATTCATTGCAGCACTAGTTACAGCACTATTCTTGCTCATCTGGAATCTAAAAAAGTTGATCTCATAAAAGTAGAGAGTTAAGTGGCTGTTACCGGGGGTGGGGTGGTTAGATAATTAGAGAGATGTTGATAAAAGAATGCAAAATTTCAGTTAGATAGGAAAAATAAGTTCAAGAGATGTATTATACAACATTGTGACTATTCTTAATATTTTGAAGAATGCAGTTGGATTGTTTGTAACTCAAAAGTTAAATTCTTGAGGGGTTGAATATCCCATTCTCCATGATGTGCTTATTTCACATTGCAAGCCTGTATCAAAACATCTCACCTACCCACATATAAATATATAAACCTACTATGTACCCACAGACATTTTAAAAAATAATTTTGAAAAGTTGAAGATATGTATATGCAGTTGACCCTTGAACAACAGGGTTTGAACTGCATGGGTCCAGTTATATGTGGACTTCTTTCAATAAAATTTCCACAGAGTGAGGCTGCCTTTCCTGCCTTCCCTTCTACTCCCTTTACCTCTTCCACCCATGAGACTGCAAGACCCACCCTCCTCTTCCTCCTCTTCCTCCTCTTCCTCCTCCTCAACCTGCTCAACATGAGGACAGTGAGCATGAATACCTTTATAATGATCCACTTACAATTAATGAATAATAAATGTATTTTCTCTTCCTTATGATTTAACATTTTCTTTTCTCTCTCTCTCTCTCTCTTTGAGACAGAGTCTCACTCTGTCACGCAGGCTGGAGTGCAGTGGTGCGATCTCAGCTCACTGCAGTCTCTGCCTCTAGGTTCAAGTGATTCTCATGCTTCAGTCTCCTAAGTAGCTGGGACCACAAGTGTGTGCCTCCATGCCCGGCAAATTTTTCTACGATTAGTAGAGACGAGGTTTCACCATGTTAGCCAGGCTGGTCTCGAACTCCTGAACTCAAGTGATCCGCATGCCTTGGCCTCCGGAAGTGCTGGGATTACAGGCTTGAGCCACCACACCCAGAGACATTTTCTTTTCTCTAGCTGACCTTATTGTAAGAATACAGTATATAATACATATAATTTACAAAATATGTGTTAAGTAACTGTTTATGTTATTGATAACGCTTCCAGTCAACAGTAGGTTATTAGTAGTTAAGTTTTGGGGAGTTAAAAGTTTTATACAAGTTTTCAGCTGCACGGGATTTTGGTACCTCTAACCCCAACATTGTTCAAGAGTTGACTGTATCTTAGTCTTAAAAAATGCTAAAAGGGTGGATGTAAAGTGCTTCTACCACAGAAATGATAACAATGTGAGATAATGTATGTTAATTGGTTAAATTTAGTCATTCCACAGTGTATATAAATGTGTTGTACATGATAAATACATAGTATTTCATGTGTTCATTTGTTAAAAAATTTAAAATAAAAAATAGAAAATGCCTCACTAAAAAAATACAAAATAATTTATTTTCTCTGTCGGATAATTACCTTTTTCAGATTGAGCTTAGAGGTTATTGGTAAGAAGATATTTCATTTATTAATGTATTATTTTTATTTTCTTACCTTCCAACATTATTTCTGGCTATACATGTGATTGATGATATTCTCGGTGCTTCCAAGGATATTTATATAAACATAAAATATAAACATATTAAAATTATAAACATATAAGCATAAAGTAATATTTTGGAAGCACTGAGAATATCATCAATATATTATTTTCTTATAAGGAGTAAAATGTGTTTTCTGAGGATATATAATGATGACTCATTGGAGGTTGACTTTTATTCTCCTGTATTTTTATTTGACCATAGTGATAAAAATATCAGATTAGTCCTTAATATAGTGCCCTAAAATCAATGTGCAAATGCCCAGTTCTGTAGGTGCTTGGGTCTAGTGTAGGAGTGTTTTTGTGTGTACATGCGTTTTCTAAAATGATAGTGCTTTTATATATATTGTTGAGGCAAACATTTCAGAATGTTAAGGAAGCAAAGTAATTATGAAATATTTTCATATCTATTAGAAGAGGTAGAAATTCTTGCATTCCTTTCATTTGTGAGTATAACCTTGGGACTCATGGACTTGAGAACAGCATGTAAGCACAGTGCCTTGATCCGCCAGGGAAAGCCAGCACTTATTAAACACCTGTTATTGGAGCTGTGTGCCCAGTTAACACCATAATTCTAAAGATTTTTTTTTAAAATTTGGATATAATGCATACTAAGGAGATTAAAATATGGTACAAAAGATATAAGAATAAGGATTATTTAGTCTGAGATAGAGAAAAGTGAAATAACCAACCTAACATGTACAACAAATCTAAGCATTCCTGTGTTCTCTGTATACAAAAACATATGCTGTGTATTATATAAAAACCAGACCTAGGGTACATTTCCTTGAAGTGAGGTGAGTAGTTTTAAATTTTTCACATTCTGCTTGCTGAAATATTGTTCTCTTGTAGGGTAGATTGTGTGCATGTTACATTTGTATTGGCTAATAACGTTTAGTAGAAGGACATAAATTCAAATCACATTGGAATTTTCTTTCCTAACTGGCTTATCTCTACAATCAACAATTAGAAGATGATGGAAGACAGCATCCAATTTGTTATGAAGATGTGTTATGAAACTGGTATAAAATGCATAGCATCAAGAAGCATTTTAGAAACGACTCTTCTTCAAAGTGACCACTTTCTTCTCTGGGAATGACTAAATAAGGGCTCAGAGAATCTTTCTCATCTACTATATTATATTGGATCATTTTTCTTCCATGGGTAAAGTTTAATAGGTGACTGTGTAAAGATACATACTTATTAGATGCTATCCAAAGAACTATGATATGCATCATGACATAAAACATGAAATTTGTAATGGCTGTTTCCCCACCAGGAATTTCATGTCATAGAATGTGTTGCTATGGAATAGCAGTGATAGTTATCTCCATTACTCATGTAGAAATGCTCCATTTTTCCAGGATATAACAGTTTGCTAAAGCCCTTTCATTTACTCAGTTGTTTTTATGGCCCTTTAATTGAACATCTTTCTATACTCAATTATTTCATTTAATAATTCATTTTACATTTATTGCCTACCTACTATGTAAGAGACATTGTTTTTGACACTTGGCAGTTTAGGGAAGAAGGAAGGATGTATACTTGCCATGTTCACGGTCTCAGAAATTTTTTTAGTGAGTTTTCTTTTTTTTTTTTTTTTTTTTTGAGAGTCTTGCTCTGTCACCCAAGCTGGAGTGCAGTGGTGCAATCTTGGCTCCCTGCAACCTCCGCCTCCTGGGTTCAAGCAATTGTTCTGTCTCGGCCTCCTGAATAGCTGGGATTATAGGCCCCCACAACCACGTGCAGCTAATTTTTGTCTATTTCTTTTTTTTTTTAGTAGAGCGGGTGTTTTGCCATGTTGGCCAGGATGGTCTAGCTGGGATTACAGGCGCCCACTACCATGCACAGCTAATTTTTGTTGTCTTTTAGTAGTGACGGGGTTTTGCCATGTTGACCAGGATGGTCTAGAACTCCTGACCTCAGGTGATCTGCCCACCATGGCCTCCCAAAGTACTGGGATTACCAGCGTGAGCCACCACACCCAGCCCACTCTCAGAATGTTTTTAATCTTCTATTATTTTTATACATACATATTTATGTGCACTTTGTCAGATGGAATAAATGAGGGGATGAAAGATAAATAAGGGACAATTAAATAATATAGAACTCAAACCAGTGCAAATTGCTTTGGTTAAAAAATGGAGAAACAATTTAATAAGTGAAAAATATAATTAAATAAATTATCTGATGATATAATCATGACTAGATAGAGAAACAGTGTATAAAATTTAAATGGAATCATTACTTCATAACTTAAAATACCCAAAGAGGGTTCATAGAGCATGTTGGCCAGAAGGAACAATATAATGAACTAAGCAGAGACTTGAGGCCAGGAGCTCCAGTCTATGGTGTGCCGTGATCATGCTGGTGAGTAGTCCCTGCACTGCTTGTCAGCCTGGGCAACAGATCTGGACTCCATCTCCAAAAAACAAGAGAAAGAGCAATTTACTGAATTGTCACGTGGCTTTCTCTCTGACTCTGAGCTTTTCAGCATTTCTAAAAAATAATGAGAAAAAGATGTAGAGTTATCTGCAGATGACTCAGATACTGGAAGAAGATCACTATGATAACACCTAGATTTCAACTTGTTTCATAGGCTCCATGTCAGCATTCATATTTCAGGTCAAATGACACTTCTTTAGATAGGACATCACTAATGCTGAATTCAAATAAAACCTCCTCTATCACTCTATATTACCATATTATCTGTTTTATTTTCTTCGTAGTTGCATTATCTCACAATGTTACTTGTTTGCTTGTGTATTATTTAGCACCCCAAATTAGAATATGAATTACACATGAACAATAATTTTGTCAGTGCTGTTCATTACTGTGTTCCCAAGTGCCTGAAAGGTTTACAGTAAATATTTCCTGAAGGAATAAATATGAATTAATGAATGAATCTATGACAAACCCATTGAAATTATATGGAGATAAATTTAGGTCAAGTCCTAAATAAATTGCATGTCTACAAAGTAGAGGAGGCTTATGTTGATGTTCTTTTAATTGACAAATATTGATTGAGAACTTGCTTTATGATGAACAGAAACAAAAGAACAATTTGATGATTTTAATTGATCTGAAACTTTAAAGGAACTGATGGCTACCACAATGTGAATGCAATCTTAAGTAGCATGAATTAAAATATCCTGTCCTGGGTAAGGGAGATAATAGCCATAAAATGTTTTGTACTAACAGAAACTTTCTTAAAAATTATATTTAAACAAGGACATTTAAATTATGCTTTGTTCTGAATATCACTGACATAATGATGAGGAATCTGGAAATCATCCTAATTTGAAGGTGTTTGAGGGGACTTTGGCTTTTAAATCATCAAAAGATAGAATTCAAGGCAATCACTGCTTCAAAAAATTGAGAGATGAACCCTGGAAAGGAGGCAGAAAGGAGGAGCTGCAAGCTCTATATATAAACTTTGTCCAAATCTCTGGCTGATCCTTAACATATTCATGCATGGGGTAGATTCCAAATAGGTCAGCTAGGGACAAAAGATATGAACTGAGATTTGAGGTGTCAACCAAGAGACAGAGTTTGCAATCTGAGTTCAACCAAGTAAACTATCTGTGGAAACAAATAAAAAAGCAACACCTTTCAGAGAAAGAACAAAATCTGGGGTCTCCACAGCACACCAACCTGAAACTAAAAGATCTACTGTGAAATGACCCAGATGTTCCAATTAACAAACACAATTTTAAAGCAGCTATGAGAACTGTGTCAAGAACATAAAGGAATGCACACAATAAATTAAAAATCAGGAAATTTCAGTGGACAAAAAGAAACTATGAAAAGAACCGAATAGAATTTTAAAACTAAAATATATCCTCAATAATGAACCAGTAGTATACTTTCAAAATCTCTTGTTGCTTATTACTTGCTTCCCTGTTAGGAGTTTTAGTGGTACTATGTATTTCACTCAGTGTTTTAGGAATGCCCAAATCTTGCCTTAGGATATTCAAAATTTCTGAATTTCCTTATGTTGCACAAGTGATAATGCAAAACAGAAAATCAGTAGCTGGGTATTCACTATTAACCACCATTTCTTTTTTCTTTCTCTTCTCTTTTTCTTTTTCTTTTCTTTCTGACAGTTTTGCTCTTTTCGCCCAGGGTGGGGTGCAATGGTGCAGTCTCGGCTCATTGCAACCTCCACCTCCCGGATTCAAGCAATTCTCTTGCCTCAGCCTTCCAAGTAGCTAGGATTATGGGCATGTGCCACCACACCCAGCTAGTTTTGTATTTTTAGTAAAGATACGGTTTCATCAGGTTGGCAACTGGTTTCGAATTCCTGACGTCAGGCAATCTGCCCGCCACGACCTCCCAAAGTGCTGGGATTACTGGCGTGAGCCACCATGCCTGGCCCCCGCAATTTCTTTACATCTCCTATAGATGGGTTAGAACACATAAATTAGGCTCAAAAAGAAGTAGAACCCTTCTTTTCCTCCATGTCTCCATTTTAACAATGGCTAGCCTTAAAATATGATGTGATAATAATGTATGTGGCTTCTGGTTTTTTTTTTTTTTTGAGACAGAGTCTTGCTCTGCCCCAGGCTGGAGTGCAGTGGCCGGATCTCAGCTCACTGCAAGCTCCGCCTCCCGGGTTCACGCCATTCTCCTGCCTCAGCCTCCCGAGTAGCTGGGACTACAGGCGCCCGCCACCTCGCCCAGCTAATTTTTTTGTATTTTAGTAGAGACGGGGTTTCACCGTGTTAGCCAGGATGGTTTCGATCTCCTGACCTCGTGATTCGCCCGTCTCGGCCTCCCAAAGTGCTGGGATTACAGGCTTGAGCCACCGCGCCCGGCCGCTTCTGTTTTTAAGAAGAAAAAATAGCCATATTCCAAGAGGGCACCCTGACTCTGTTGTACAATCTTGGGTTACAGAGTAGAAAAAAGCAAAATTTTGCAGTAGAGTGACTCTTCCTACCAGTAGAGGTGGTCAGATCACAATCCTGAATCTGAACAACTAGTGCAGTAATTTATTCTCCCCTCTCAAATGGAAAGAGTGAAATGGATCTAGAGGCAAGAGTTTTCTTGTACTACTAATACACATAACTACTTGCAAACTGGATTCTACTTCTTTTTATCTACTGTGACTGCGGTCTCTAAACACATCAGTTTTCGCCTAATCTCTGAAAACATTGTCTTGTCATCTACTGGATTTCATGGCACATTAGTGTTCTGGATCTCCTTTTTCCTTAGATGTTGTTTCAATATATTCCTTAGTACTGTCTTTCCTGCCTCCAAATATAGGCTGTAGTTATAGACTGGTATTTCATCTTCTGTATTTCTGGATCTGTAGTTATTATATAAGGCTTACACATTGCTTTCTCTTGTGTACTTTCAAGGTTCCAATTGTACTTGCTAAATGAATGGTTCTAAAAATAACAATTTTCAAGCTTCTCTTTCTTGAACCACAGGTTTGAATGTGTAATTCTTTGATATCCATTTGATTTATTTATTTTAAATAAGAGGAGGTTCTGATCTGGATTAATGGGGCCCCATCATAAATCCTGTAGTCATTTTTTCTTTGTCCCTCCCTTATGTTCTCTGGATTATCTGACATCAACTCCTGGGACATATTCCATTATTGTATGTATTGTGCTTTTTGTACTTTCTTCTACCACCATAACTCTGAGCTTCATAAATTCCTAACTGAATTACTTTGGTGGATCACACTGAGGCTCTGCATTCTATATACTTTTTCTGTGTTATGAACATAATGTACTTTTTACTTCTTTTTTTCCTCTGCCAAATTCTTACCCTTACTATCATTCCTTCAAAATCAGAGTGACCTTTTCAAATACAAATCTGGTCACATCATTTTCTATGTAAAATAAAATGTTCAGTATTCTACCAGATATAGTTCAAACTCCTAACTATGGCATGAAAGACCTCTTCATATTTCATTATCAATATTTCAGATACTGTTTCTCTCAACTGAAGAACATATGTCCCAGCTCTATGGATAGGCTTTCTATTACCTAAGTGGGTTATACTTTTTATACTTCTGTGCATTTGTTTATCTATCCCCGTTGCTAGAAATACAGCACATCTTCCTTACTTTTGTATATTGGCAGACTTCTGTATATGCACTAAGACCCGACTCCAGAGTAACCTTCTCTGAGACGTTTTCCATAACACTCCCCAACCCCCAGCCCAGATAGGCATATGAGAAAATATTCCTCAGTTATGTAAAGTGCTGTTTGCCAGAATTGACCATTCCTTTTCATTGAAACTCTCCTTTCTTAGCTCTCTTGATTTTCTTTTGATGTCTTAATGTATCTGCCCACTTTCTGACCCTTCAGTTTCTATCTCTGAGTACATTTCTTCCTTTATTCGTCTTCTCTTTTTTTTTTTTTTTTTGAGACGGAATCTTGCTCTGTCGCCCAAACTGGAGTGCAGTGGCTGGATCTCAGCTCACTGCAAGCTCCGCCTTTAGGGTTCACGCCATTCTCCTGCCTCAGCCTCCCGAGTAGCTGGGACTATAGGCGCCCGTCACCTCGCCTGGCTAGTTTTTTTTTGTATTTTTTAGTAGAGACGGGGTTTCACCGGGTTAGCCAGGAGGGTCTCGATCTCCTGACCTTGTGATCCGCCCGTCTCGGCCTCCCTTTATTAGTCTTTACAGCATCCTACTTACCTTCTTAAGTTTTATTCTATTTTAATTACATATTAAATGTATGCATTTTGTCTATCATCCACTCACTAAATTGTAAACATTGTGATATCACCAGCAGTGATTTTTCTTTTTAATCCATCTTTACACAATAACAGACAGTTATTAGGCACTCATTTATTTGTAGTTGATAAAAGAAATAAATGTCTTAATAAAATGTTTTAACTTAAATATATTCTATAAGATTGTGAGATTTTTGAGGAAAATATAGTGTTAAACTTTTCTTTATATACCTATATACCATTAGCATGCTTATACCTAGCATGTATAATACTAAACTTACTGTTGAATAAAATAAAAATTTTGCAATAGGAGTCCATATGTGAATAGGGAAGGAGAGGGTCATTTGAGTGGGAAATGGTGAAAGAGAAGATTAGGCAAAGAATCTGCAACTACTTAAGGCCAGTTTTGTTAGTCTTTATTTCTAAGATGAGAGAGAAATAGATTCAGGCATGCTGATTAAGGTGAATTCACATGTTTACTCATTGTAAGTATGTTAAATATCTGTTTTAACATAAAATGTTTTGCATATTTTGCTCATAAAAAGATTAGAATTAATTATACTCAAAATTATATAGCATCGTGTACCTCATACCTACAATTAACTAATACAGGCAGGAATATTACTTGTGGTTTGGACGGAAGCTGAGGATCGGGAGTGGTGGTGGTATACAAAAGTGCTATTTGGTAAGACCATTTCATTTCTGGGAATGAGGCCAAATGGGCCTTGCGATTTTTTGTTTTGTAGACTAGCTGTTTAAAAAAAATTAAAAAAATGTATTAAAACCATCCCACAGTTAAATAAAATTTACATGTAAAATAGCAAATTTAAAATCAGAGACCAGGTTATCAGTAAACGAGTAGAAGAGCAGAAGAGAATCATTCAAAGCAGAGGCAGTGTTTTTTACAGAGTCTGAAATAATACTGTGGGTTTCTTCAGACCATGGATAAATTGAAATCAATCAAAAAATTATTTATTCCTACTCTCTGAATGATGACTCTTACAGGGAATTGGATAGAAATTTCTAGCCCCATGGCTCAGAAGAGCTTGCTCTCCATGAAGCCAAACTGTACATTTGTCCTAAGTATCATCCACCATGAGACCTTGCTCTGTGATCAAAGGATGTGTATTGTCATGTAAAACAACCAGATCCATCACCAAGTTCCCATTATTGTGTCTTCTACTCCTGTTCTATGAATTCTCTCTCTCTCTCTCTCTCACACACACACACACACACACACGCACGCACATACACACGCACACACATCTTTTCCATGTTGTCAGTTTTAAGGGGCTTGGGTTTCTGTTTCCCTCACAATTCACATTTGATGAGCTCCTGCCACTTCACATCTCTGACTCAAGCAAAAACCTGGGTCACTGGCCCATCTTAGTTGCGTCATGGTGTCCACGGTGTTCCATCTTGTGTGATACACACTGAGATTATCTCAAGTAAGAGAGCAGGCCTGACACAGTTGCCTTATCTATGGTGGTTAGCTATGAGTCTTACTTTCGATGTCCTCAATAGGCTGATGGCCAGGGACAGCTCCTGTAGAAGATGTGCCTACCTGGAGAGTCAGTGAGCAACTTTGAAGACTAAAGCTTTCTATCTTGGGAGTTCAGACTGCCTAGTCTATTCATGGTCTTAAGCTGTCAGGATCAGTTAAGGAGACCCAGTTCTTCCAGAGGGGAATGGAACACTCTGAACTCAGTGACTCACATTTATACCAGGGAAGAATGACATGCTCTTAGGCTAATTTAATCTTTTTTGGCATTTATTTTCTCTTTAGCTGAGTTTTCAAGGTAAAATGCTTTCCAAGGCTAGGTAGGTAATGTAGTAGGTGAATCAGGGAGGGCCAGGGTGGAGCATCAGCAAATGCGATGGCACATGCAGCACTGAAATGGGATAGTTACTGCTTGGCAACAGCCAGTTTTTGTTTATTTTGCTATTGCTTTTGTTTCTTGCTATTGAGGCTTATTTTTCAAAAAAAAATGTCTATCTGAGCTTTTATAAGAAATTATTTGATTTTTAAATGTTCTAAACCATATCAGGTTAAAAAAAAATACTGTGGGGTCAAATGAATCTCCTGGGAAGGACAGATACGGCTACCGGGTTACCATATAAGCTCTAGGGGCATGATGCAGATGAAACAGAAAGAATGTGGAGGGAGGTGATCTTCAGGTTTAAGAAATGATGCTGCTCTTTATACCACTGGACATTTCAATCCTGATCCCATGCATTCCAAAATCGGTATGCTACTTAAGCCTCAGAGAACTTGCTATGCCCTTTGGAGGATCATTATCCTCAGAACCTTGTATCTTTATGTCAAGCAGATTGCAGCAAATCAACACGGCAAACTCCTTCTACAGAGTGTACATCATTGCTCTGACTCAAGCTATTTGTGAATCATGTTGGTAGTGTAGTCTGGCAGGGAGGATATGGATATTAGAAAACTGAAATATTTATTATCTGGTTCTTTACAGAAGAGGTTTGTCAGCCTTTCGTGAAGTCAATTAAACTGAAAAAGCATGGCATGAACTCTGTGTGTGTTTGGATTATGACAACAAAATACTGCAAGTTGGGTAGCTTATAAACAACAAATTTATTTCTCATCATTCTTCAGGCTGGGAAATCCAAGATCAAGACCCTGGCAGATTCAGCATCTTCTGAGGGTCTATTTATTCATAGCTGGAGCCTTCTCTTATAGCTGTGTCCTCACATGGTGAGAAGGAACAAGGAATCTCCTTCTACTGGGCTTCTTTTATAAGGATATTCATTCCATGCAGGCCCCTCATGACGTAATCACCTCCAAAAGTCTCCGCCTTCTAATACCAGCACCTTGAACTTCAGGATTTCGACATAGAAAGTTTGGCAGGGACACAAACATTCAGACCATAGCAGACTGACATCTGTCACTTGGTGATTATAACTCAGTTACTTGACTGACTTGATTAGTTGTTGTGACCTGTTGACTGATGACTATAACCCAGTGACTGTGACTTGGTGGCTGATAACTATATCTTTGTGAATAGAGACTTTGTGGTGGTAACTGGTAACTGTGGCTTAGTGACTAACCTGGTGACTAGTGACTGTGACTTGGCATTTGGTGACTGAACTGGTGACCAATGACTGTGGCTTGGTGTGGCACTGGTGAATGTGAACTGGTAATAAGTGACTGTGGCTTGGATACCCAAAGGCTTACCTCAGAAACCTCAAGAAACTGAGCTTAAGATAGCAAGATTAATCTCAATCGTTTCAACTGTTAAATTATTGCCCTGCTTGATGAGGCTTATGGTAAAAAAAAAACTGTTAAAGGACTCAGCCAGGTGTGTCTAGTTATGGGAAATGGAGAAACTGGCATTCAGTCACTTACATAGAGAAATATTCTTTCTTAAAAATGGAATTTAATGTTTTATAAAATAGTTACTATGTAGAAAAAGCCCAATATTTCTGTTTTTTTTTTTCCTTTCCCTGCTTAATTGTAGATAATGCACCACTCCATGCCCATTGAGATTTTGGGCATGAGATTTTGACTGCAGCTCTTATTTTCTTTGATTCATATTGTTTCTCTCTTACGATATTTCTCTAAGGACGGATATATCCTTAACTCAGGATTGTGTTTTCATAGACATTAATCTCCCGTAAAGTTTCATTAAAAGTTTTAGGATTGGGTTTCTAATGACATTAGTCAAGCAGACCATAGCAAGAAACATATGAATTCTCTTAGATTTGGTAATTTTTCATTATATTAATCATAAAGCCCATATGTTCTCTTCTGTGCATGGATAGAGAGAAGGAGTGTAACAGATTGCTATAATACATGGCAAAGGAGAAAAAAGTTTAGCCCAGTGGAAATAATGGTGTTACAATTGCCAAATTTCTTAGATATGGAGGTCAAAGGTATCTCTCTCTCTCTCTTGCTTTACAAGAATACTGTATATAATCCCTAAATAATTTGAAAGGGTGGTCAGTAGTTATTTTGAACATATGTCATGGTTCTTGGGATATAGTGCATTGGTCTTTGAATTCCGTTTTCAACAATATTAGACTCCATTTTCTGTTAAAAAAAAGTTGCTAAGGGGAGGGTGCTTTCAGCCCCAAGAAGTAGATCAGTTGAGTATTTTTTGCCTATAGAGGTTGCCATCAAATTAAAGAATTGGTTTTCTTATTAGGGACAGAAGAGTAAGTATAATGTGAAAAGAAACTTCTTTCCTATCCTGGTTCATTACTATTTGCTGAGGATATAAAGGGGAGAATGTCCAAATGCTAACCCTCAGGAAACTTCCAGTTTAATGAGTTCAAAGGAAATACGTGACAGGAAACAGCCAGACATAAAACAGTAGCTGCCCAAATGTGAAATGTGTAGTTTTCAGTGGCTTAGGAGAAAAGGACTCCAAAGATTTTCACAGATCCCTGGAAGAATAGGTGCCAAGAATATAGCATAGGTATTTTTATTGTTTAATTTTAAATTTTTGAGTACATTTGTGAGTACATTGTAGGTGTATATATTTATGGGGTACATAAGATGTTTTAATACAAGCATGCAATGCATAATAATCACATCATAGAAAATGGGGTATCCATACCCTCAAGCATTTATTCTTTGTGTTACAAACAATCCAATCATACTCTTTTAGTTATTTGAAAATGTACAATTAAATTATTATTGAGTACAGTCACTCTCTTGTGCTATCAACTAGTAGGTCTTATTCATTCTTTCTAACTTGTTTTGTATCCATTAGCCATTCCCACTTTAGAATAGTTATTAAAAACAGCAAACTTTAGATTACATCATAAAGAATCAGAAAGTAGTGACCTTCATGATATACCAGATGGCTTATCACATATCCATAGTGTCTACTTATAGCACACTATATAAGAGATGGAAAGGGTTTTGATGATCAAATAAGTGTTGAAAATTCTGATGTATAGGACAGGTTAAAGAACATTCTATTATTTGGAATGGAAAATAGAAGTGTAAGGAAATCCAAAGCCTGTGAATCAAAAATTTTGGCTGAATATGTTTTAAGGATACAAATAATTAAAAAGGATTGATAGCCAAAAAAATCACATCTTGACCAAAAAGTGACATTTGTATGTGGATTCTTCCTTCTACTCATTGAAAGTGTCCACTTAGTCCTCTTAATTGTGAAATCTAAGGAGAATAGCCAAGGGGATTAACACACCTAATATAGTAAAAGGAGTGAAAGAGTTGTATATAATAGATGTGGTTAATTATTCTCCTTTTTAGCTTATATTTCCTATGTATCATCAAGGTAATAAATTATCGTTATAAAATATTTCAAATATTAGTGATATATGGGCTTTCAAAGTTACAGCCCCCTTCAGTGGTCTGAAATATTTGTGTTCCCTCAACATTCATATGTTGAACTCAACCCTTAGAGTGATGGCTTTGGGAGGTGAGGCCTTTGGAAGATGATTAGTGCTCTTATAAAAGAGGTCTAAGAAAGCTACCTTGCCCCTCTAACCTCTAACCTTGTGAGGATTCAGTTAGAAAACACTATCTGTGAACTAGAAAGCAGGCCCTTACTAGATGCCAAATCTGCTGGTGCTTTATCTTGGACTTCCCAGTCTCCAGAACTATGAGAAATACATTTTTGTTGTTTACAAGCCACTCAATTTATGGTAGTTTATTATAGCAGCCTGAATGTACTAAAATATCCTACAACATAAAGAAAAGTATTGTTAAGTACTTGATATACATTAATCCAGACTTTTTTCTATAGGTAGACTAAATAAAACATTTAATACTTCCCTTTTCATAATAGTCTATTGTTGAGTTTCAGACACCTATCACCTTGGATGTTATTCTATAGCCCCAAAGCAAATCAACTAATAGATTTAAAAAATGGTAGAAAGGAGAAATACACTTTTACTAGGATACTGTCTTAGGTATTTTTATGTACAGTATCTCGTTTATTCCTCACAGCAGCTGTACTAGATGGGAGTTTCATTCTCAGTTTAAAAAATCAGGACTCTGGTTTGGAGAGCTGAAGTCACTTGCACAAGGGTCATAGAGTTTGAGTTGTAGAGCTGGAACGTGAGTCTAGGTCCTTCTAACACTGAAGTTTGTGCATATTTCCCATAGATTGGGTAATATTTAACTGTTTCAATATAAATAATCATTTGTGTTCTAACACATCAGATCTACATTTATCTGAGTTTTTAATTTTTTTGATGTTTGCTATACACACACTTCCATATGTACATGATTTCCGAGCTTAGATAAACCACATCACTCTTTTTTTTTCTGGGCCTCAAATTCTCATCTTTAAGATGAAGGAATAAGCCCTAAACTGCTTTCCAGTCTGCTAGTCTGTGATGGAAGGACTCTCAGGCAGTCCTTGTGACAAAACATCAGTAGAGGAGTTGAACATCTTCCAATAATATGAGTCATTTAGTGCCTCAGAAGAATGGACATCTTCTGTGACAATGGTTTCATCTACAGATATAATTCAACTAGGAGGGGAGGGAAGGCTAAGAGCATCTTTATGCATGTTGGTCCCCTGTCTAGTTTTAGTGAGCTGCATCTAGGTACCATTTAATGAGGACTTTTTAAAAAGAGTAATATCATTTAAAAATTGATGACAGAGAAACAAGGAGATGGGGATTCCTCAATCTAGGCTCTCTGTTTCTAGAAAATGTAAGGCAAACTAATAATATGCAAGTCAAAGGCAGTATGATACTATCTTAACTCTTTCGTTAAAATCTAGAAATCTAATTAAACATAAAAGGGTTAATTTTAATTAAAGAATGTTAAATTGCTTTGAAGCAATAACAGTAATAACATTCAGTTAATCACATAACTGAATAAGACTTTATACTTTCTTTTAGATACAGCCAGTTTGTTCTGGGGTAACAAAAGAAGCTTTTATTTCAATTCAATGTGTAGTTTTTATGAGAGGACCTCATGATATTCTAGTCCCTCCACTTATTGGACTGTCTTAATGGACAGTACTGAAAATGAATGATTGAGCTTTATTGCAGTAGATTTCTCTAAAATCTCAACTCATCCATTATCTTATCTATTATAGATAAGAAGTTGAGTGCTAATGCTATATTTTTTTCTAAATTTCTTATTCATGAAGTCTGAAATTTGGAATGCAACTAACAAGTAACTCTTCCATCTTTCCTTTGTTGTGTTCCAGGTTGGAAACAATAGAGGCGTATTAATTCCAATTTTGCAGGTAAATAATACTAACAAGAATTGTTCTTATAAACACCAAGTTGAAATTAAATATTAATTCTCAACTGTTTTCTAAGAGCTGCTAGTATAGTAAATGCGAAACCAGATATATGCCTAACAAGGAAGCCCAGTATTAAAGGCTATAGCTGGAATGCATGTCTCTATCTTGTATAATGCCAGATGATCCTCACCTGGGTTGTCTATGATTGTTTTTTAAGTTCATATTTCTCTCCTACTTTTCAAAGCAAGTTAATGATGACCTAATATGAATGGAAATATCTATGGTATATGTATATGTGTGACAAAGTAGGGTATAGCTTTTGGTGAGCACTAGTGTTTTAACACCAAATACATTGGGGACATCTCTATGTCATGTATTACTTAAAATAATCCTCCTGGATAGGTTTCATAGTCTGAAATTTATGGATGAAAACCATGAGGCCACTAAGTCCATACATGGTAGATACAGAATTAGAGTGCAGTTTTGTATTATCTGTCTTCAAAGCTCTTCTTCTTAAGGTTTTGGCTCACTGTCCTTCTGTCTATGCATATTTACTTTGCAAACAGAAGCATGGCTTTAATATCATGTATTTAGCTAAGTTAAAGCTGCAGGCTTGCACAAAGCTTGTGCCTGATCTCATCTTGCATTTTTCTTATTTGTACAAAAATATATTGTCTTCCCTAGGGACAACTGTCTCCTTTATCTACCTATTTCCAGTGAAATACAGATTATTTTGTATAATCAAGCTATTTACATGAGTTGCTACTAAAAATGAAATACCACACTGTCTATTTTAAGATTAATGCCTTTAATTATTTGGTAAAAGTTGTGTGTATATGAGAGAGAGAGAGAGAGAGAGAGAGAGAGAGAGAGAGAGAGAGAGTATTTGCAAGATTTTCAGACCAAAGAGTAGCTGCCATGCAATTTTCAGGATATGTTTTACAATATTAACAAAGAAAAAGAACTAAGGTAGATAACAGTTTGAAATGGAATGGTTTTTCTATGCCTGGCTTCACTTAGCATAATGTCCTCCAGATTCATCCATGCTGTTGCAAATGACAAGGTTTTTGTTCTTTTTTAAAGCTGAATAATATTCCAATGTGTACCTGTATACCACATTTTCTTTATCCATTCATCCATTGATGAGCAGTTAGGTAGATTCCATACCTTGGCTATTGTGAATAATGCTGCAGTGAATACAGGAGTGCAGATGTTTCTTCAACGTGTTGATTTCATATCCTTTGAATATATATCTGAAGTGGAACTGCTAGTTCATGTGATAGTTCTTTTTTTAACTTGTTGGGTAATGTTCATGCATGATCTCACTTATATATGGAATCTAAAAAACTCAGAGTCATAGAAGCAGGAAGTGAAATGTTGGTTTAACAGGAGCTAGGGAAGGGGTGGGATGTAAGGGGAAATGCTGGTCAAAGGGTAAAAAGTTTCTCTCAGGAGAAATAAGTTCTGGCGATCTATTTAAATGCATGATGACTACAGATGACAGTAATGCATTGTACACTTGAAAATTACCAAGAGAGTAAGAGTAGATTTTAATACTCTCATCACAAGTATTAATATATATGGTGATGTATATGTTAATTTGCTTGGTTTAATCATTCCTTAATATGTGTGTGTGTGTGTGTGTGTGTGTGTGTCTGTGTCTGTATGTATTCCTCTCTCAAAACATCATATTGTGTATCATAAATATATACAATTTTTGTTAATTAAAAAGTAAAATTATTGAATACACTAGAAAGTAATCAGAATTTGGTTTAAAATAATATGATAATGCAACATTTTTATACAATGAAGCAGTTCATAAATGCTTCGGCATAGGGTCACAGAATACAAAGACAATAAAACTCTAATTAAAATAACCCAAAAAAGAAGGTAGCAAAAATTTCAAAAGATGGAAGCTAGCTATAACAATGAACACTAGTATTAGGAAAATTTGCAACAGCCATTAAACTCTAATATTAGCCTAATGATATCAAAGTCCATGGAGAGTCCGAGTAGGAGCTGGAGTCTTGCAGACTTCAGGAGCCATCCTAGGCCCCTGGTATTACATGCATTGTAATTCAGTGAATAGTTCCAGATTTTTGAACTTCTCAAAAGAGAGTTAGAACACTGTGACAGTTGCTTCATTGTCTGTTCCTGCCAAGCTAAAAGCCTTAAACAGAGGCTGCAAAAGTATCCCTAAGTGTTTGCTTCCTCTCTCTGCTCTGTATTTGCCACTGCTCACCAATCATTTAGATTTGTATTTGTTGCAACCTATTTGGCCATCTAAATGCTAAATAACAGGGCTATCCAGAATAATATATCTGCTGTACTACAGGAAGCAGAAGTGCTTCTTCATATTGAATTCTAAATGTGAAATTATTATTTATTGATAATTTTGGGGGAGAGTGAGGCATTGAAATTCCATAGAGACAGACTTAGAGCAAAATACAGTCTTCTGGGGATACTATATTTCCTATTAATCACTTTCTTCTCAATGCTGACAACACCAAGGATTATAGAAAGTATCGCTCTATTACATAACTCCTGAATTTCTAACTTTTTAATCTATTTTAGTTTTTAATCTCCATAAAGGCAAAACTATGTTTTTCATCTTTTATATGCACTTTAGTACTTATAAAATTCTGGGCCAGCATGAAGGCTCAACAATTGTGTATTAATTGATTAATTTAATTAATCACTGAATAGGCACTATTTGTTTGACCTAAAATAGCCAATAAATTTTGTTCATTCAGTGATTAAACTAGAAGAGCTGCTTGGTTTGACTTTTTTTTTTTTTTTTTTCAGGGACCAACTTTCATATCAGTTAATTAAAAAAATAAAATAAAATTACTTCCAGGGACAGTATAGATAAAACCTGAGGAATTCTTTCAAACACTGATATCATCAAGCTGAAGATGTTTTCATTGATCACTGCTTTTTGGGGTCTGCCCGGGAGCATTTGAAGAAGGTCATGTTCTCTTTTATGAAACTGGGGGACCATAAGCTTATGAGGAAGAAAGGGCCTTATGCAAACTTCTGCCAGACAGACTTGGAGTTTCTGAAATGTAGCTTAACTGTAGTGATTGATTTTTTTCCACTTCAGTAGCATACAAGGTGATACAATATGAGGCAAGGACATAAACCATGTTCAGGAAGCCAACACATCATCTGGTAGTCTGTTAGTCAAAGATACATCAAACCTCAGTCTGAAATGAAAGTCTACCATGCAGGAACTCTGTCCAATTTTCTTTATGGATGTGAGACTGGATCCGTTACTGGTGCATAACTTCAAGGACACCACTATCCTGCCATGTTTCATATTAGCTGGCAGACAGTTTCCAAATGCCAGGATCTAGGAAGCAGTTGATCATCAGGTGTTGACAATAGTACCATTAAAAATCAGTTCCACTAGGCTGGACATCTGTAGGGAGTGAATAACAAAATTCTCAGTTTCAGGGCAGAGAAGGCAGCATACCATGGTTCCTTATAGGAGTATTATTTGTATGCAAAGATATACCACGTTGTTAACTTTAGTTCATAGTGCTCCAGAGGACATTTTTCATCATTTAATACACATCCACTATGTATAAGAACATTAACATGTACTAAGAAAGTCAAGATGAATAAGAGAGTGTTTAGCTCAGTGTTTGTTATTGAATTAAACTACTTAAAATAGAATATCCTGAGTACCATATTAGTACATTCTCATACTGCTATGAAGAAATACTTGAGACTGGGTAACTTATAAAGGAAGAAGGTTTAATTGATTCACAGTTCTGCATGGCTGGAAAGGCCACAGGAAACTTACAATCATGCAGAAGGGGCAAAAACATCTTTCTTCACAAGGGGGCAGGAGAGGGAAGTGCCAAGCAAAGGGGGAAATACCCCTTATAAAACCATTGTATCTTGTGACAACTAACTACCACAAGAACAGCATGAGGGTAGCTGCCCCCATGATTCAGTTACCCCCCTCCACACGTGGGGATTATGGGAACTATAATTCAAGACCAGATTTGGGTGGTGACATAGCCAAATCATATTCCACCTGTAGCCCTTCCCAAGTCTCATGTACTCACATTTCAAAACACAATCATGCCCTTTCAACAGTCCCTCAAAGTATTAACTCATTCCAGCATGAACCCAAAAGTTCAAGTTCAAAGTGTCATCTGAGACAAGGCAAGGCCCTTTTGCCTACAAATCTGTAAAATAAAAAGAAAGTTACTTCCTAGATACAATGGAGATACAGGCATTGGGTAAATACATCTACTCTAAATGGAAGAAATTGGCCAAAACAAAGGTGCTACAGGCTCCTTGCAAGTCCAAAATCCAATAGGGCAGTCATTAAACCTTAAGGTTCCAAAATGATCTTCTTTGACTCCATGTCTCACATCCAAGTCACACTGATGCAAGAGGTGGGCTCCCATGGCCTTGGGGAGCTCTTCCCCTGTGGCTTTGCAGGGTACAGCTCCCCTCCTGGCTGCTTTCACAGGCTTACATTGAATGCCTACAGCTTTTCTAGGTCATGGTGCAAGCTGTTGGCGGGTCTACCATTCTGGGATCTGGAGGACGGTGGCCCTCTTCTCACAGTTCCACTTGGCAGTGCTTCAGTGGAGACTCTGTGTGGGGGCTCTGGCCCCACATTTTCCTTCTGCTCTACCCTAGCCAAGGATCTCCATGAGGGCTCCGCCCCTGCAGCAAACTTCTGCCTGGACATCCAGGTATTTCCATACATCCTCTGATATGTAGGCAGAGGTTCCCAGACCTGAATTCTTGACTTCTGTGCACCTATGGGCCAACACCATGTGGAAGTCACTAAAGCTTTGGGCTTGCACACTCTGAAGCAATGCCATGGGCTGTACATTAGCCCCTTTTAGCCATGATTGGGATGCAGGGCACCAAGTCCTGAGAATTCACAAAGCAGCAATGTCCTGGGCCTGACCCATGAAACCATTATTTCCTCGTAGGCTTCCAGGCTAGTGATGGGAGGGGCTGCTGTGAAGGTCTCTGACATGCCCTGGAGACATTTTCTCCATTGTCTTGGAGATTAATATTTGGCTACTTGTTATGTAAATTTCTACAGTGGGCTTGAATTTCTCCCCCCAAAATTGGTTTTTCTTGTCTATCGCATTGTCAGGCTGCAAACTTTCCAAAATTTTATGCTCTGCTTCCCTTTTAAACATAACTTCCAATTTGAGATCATCTCTGGTTGATGAGATTCTTCTGGTTACCAGAAGAATCCTAATATCTGATCGTGACTCAAGGCCTTCATATTTTTTTCTACCTAATTCTTCATACTTGCGGTAATAATTATTAATACTTATTTAATGACCTTTTTTGTTTTTGTTTTTGGATGCTGTTGTTTATTTTTCTAATAATTGCAACTTTAGATTCGGGGATACATGTGCAGATTTATTACATGGGTATATTGCATGATGCTGAGATTTGGAGTACAATTAATCCTGTCACCCAGGTAGTGCACATAGTACCCAATAGTTGGTTTTTCAACCCTTCCTCCCTTCCCTTCCTCCCTGTGTTAGTAGTTTTCATTGTTTATTATTACCATCTTTATGTCCATGCATACCCGATGTTTAGTTCTCACTTAAAAGCGAGAACATATGGTATCTGGTTTTCTCTGCTCAGGATAATGGTTAATGGCCTTTTTCTCTGGAGATTTTAGAGGTGCTATACAATGAAAATATAATGTGAGACACAAATGCAAGCCAGTTACTTACAGTAGTCCCCCCCCTTATGTATGGTTGCACTTTCCCAGGTTTTGGTTACCCACAGTATAGCACAGTAAGATATTTTGAGAGAGACCACATATTTTTCTATGATAGCATTCTATTCTAATTGTTCATATTATTAGTTACTTTTGCTAATCTCTTGTGGTGCCTAATTTATAAGTTAAAATTTATCAGAGGTATGTATGTATAGAAAGAAACATAGTCTATATCAGGTTCAGTGCTATCCACAATTTCAGGTATCCACTGAGGTCCTTGGAATGTATCCCCCACAGACAATCAGGAATGTAAAGTTAAATTTTCTAGCAGCCACATTAAAATAAGCAGAAACAAAATAACAAATTAATTTTATTAATATATTTTATTAACCCAGCATATCCAAAATGGTATTATTTCAACATGTAATACGTAAAAAAAATGAAGTGAGATATTTTATATTATTTTTCATGGTTAGTCTTCAAAATCTGGTATGTGTTTTCATTGACAGCACATCTCAACTTAGACAAGCCACTTTTCAAGTAGCCAACAGGCACATGCAGTTAGTGGCTATTATGTTGGACCACACAGCTTTGAAAGAATTTCATGTGGGCAGAGAGACAGTACATGAGTCTTGTTACTCCTTTTTCCATGTTCCTAGTATAGTACTTAGGGTTCAAAATATTTGATGAAGAAATTAATATTTTTAAAGGCTCTTGACAGTTTTAGCTAAAGAGTGAGTCAGGTATCCAAGAATGATTCCTCTAAGCAATGGATTTGGGCCTATATTTTTTAAGTCAAAACAACACTCTTCATTAGTGGCACAATTAAGTTTTGAAAAGTATTTAGAAAAAAGGCAACAGCCCACTGAATCTCATTAGTGAATAGATTTAAAAAGAAACCTTTGAATGTGAAATACTACAGCATGTTTCTACAAAGGGCTAGTGTGTACTAATGAGGAGGAAATGGTGGTGTCTGGCTGTGTTGTAATTGCATTTAGAGAGTGTACTTCATCATTGCATTACGGCAATCTCTTAGATATCCTGTGAGTGAGAATTCAGTGTGTGAATTATTTGAACGCTTTGTTTTTTTTAATTCTCTTCTTTTGCTATTTTGTCACTTATCTGTTTAATTACTTATGAACCTTGGAGATTAAATGTATTACAGACTAAAGAAGTGAAAACTAGGTCAGTGGAATTTAATTACTGAGAAACCTTTATTGAAAGCATTTAAAACAAACTACAGCTATAATAATCACCAAACATCATTGGAAGTCACAACTCAGAAGATAATCTTTTTTGAGCACAAAAAAATACCAATTATATTCAACATAACTTTAGAAAAAAAGCAATTTAAGTAGGGCAAATAAAACCACCTACATTATCTACATTATCATCCTGACGCATCTGTACAGTAAGCAAGCCAGTTTAATTTACAGAACTAACCTGGCAATACTCTTAAAGTTTGTCTGACAACATGTAATTAGAAAAGAATTGAACTCATTTCTGAAGGCAAATGCTAAGAAATGTTATATGCCACTGATCCACTACCAAGAAAGTAAGGACTATCCATTCAGCTCAAAGGTTTTGAAAAATCAACATTTAATGTCCAGTTCTCTTTATATATATATATATACACACACACACATACATACATACGCACATACATACACACACATATATATGCACACACATATATACACATATATACATATGTGTGTGTGTATATATGTGTATATATATGTGTTTATATTATAGACCTTCATCTTCTAGAACAGTCTTAGGTTCACAGCAAAATTGAGTGGAAGGATACAGAGATTTCTCATATACTCACTGGTCAATTCCCTTTTCCATGAACAAATCACTAATCTCTCAGCCAGGTTTCCTGGTGGAGACTCCAAGGTCTAAGATGCTGTGACAAAAAGGAGTGTGGTGTGTTATAAGTCACAACATTTCCCTGGAAAAAAAAAAACAAAAAACTGATTTTCATATGAGAGCCTATCAATTCGTTTAAGTAGATAACAAATATTGAACACTTACTTTGTGTCATCTTTGGGTTAAATATTATAACACATTTAAAAGCAGTGTAAAGCTTAGCTACTCCCTTTTAAAAGCCAGTGATAACAGAGACAAAACAACTGGAGAAGTATTAGGCAGGAAACTATAAGGAACTACTCCTTCATGGAAAGAAAGTTCTGAGGAAGGGTAGATCAATGAGGTTACAGAAATGAGGAAACACTTCACGGAAGGAATGGAATTTGAATTTCAGTTTGAAAGCTGAGAAGTGGAGAAGACAGAGAGCAAAGGTGTAGAGCTGTGAGCCAAGTGGCATGTATGAGTTGCTGGGGTGAAGTTGAGTGTGTGCTGGGAAGTACAAAGGGATTATAGTGGAAGGTAAAGTTGAGGATCTTGAAAGCCAGGCAGAAAGATTCTTGGATTTTACAAAAACAAGCTGCCAAGTCACAAATTCTAGGGATGTAAGGTTCCTCATTGCTCAAAATAATTGAAATGTCTTTCATCTAGAGGCAGAAGACAAGATTCAGTTATTTCGCTATCAGACTTAGGAGTATATAAAAATTGAGATACATTTTTAAAGACAAATGATGAATGTAGCTAAACATGGGAGGCCCAAGAGGCTGAAAGAGAAGAATGGATAAAGAGTGACTAAAAAGTTATCTTTTAGTATGATTGCTGAAAAGCATGATGTCAGAAAGGATAATGTGCTTAAGGTTGAAAAAAGATACAGTTGTTTTGGGACATTGTATTAGTCAAGATAGCTTATACTGTGTAAGCATTCTTCCCAATTCTCAGTGTCGTAATGTGACAAAAATATATTTCTTGTAAGAATGGTTGGATTCTCTCCCTAGTGCCTCCCCAGGGCAGCCGCATGCCATGTGATAACTCAGTGGTATTCTCAAGACAAAGCTTCCTCCTGGTCGCAGTGGTAGGAGAAGAGAAATGCGGAAACCGTACAGCTTTGGCTTTGTCAGAATTGATACTTTACTTTTGCTCACACATTCATCAACTACAACTGTCATATTTCCCTCGATTAACTAAAGGGTGGCTTCACTGGTGTAGTCTCTATTATATCCAGAAAAAAAAAAAAAAGGACAAATATTGATGAGTAATCAAAAGGTCAAAAATAGACATTTGCAGGGTGAAAATATCTACAGTGTAGTTAAACATACAGGGTTCAGGTTCATTTGATAGCTAAAAATAACATCTGAGTATCATCATTATAGATGTTCATTTTGCTCTATTACAGAAGTTAACATTTATCTGTAGTGGGATTAGGAGGATGAAGTGGCAAATTGTGCACATTTATAGGAAGGATATCTTGAATTGGAACTCAAGCCTGATCTGAAACTAATGCCCTACTCTTAATCATTGTATTAATATTGAACAGGCTTTTTCTTCTTGTGGTGCAGAAAGCCAATGACTAAGAAGATGAGCTTTGCAGTAGAGAAAAAATTTATTCACAGGGTAGCCCATTAAGGATACAGGAGAACATCTTTCAAATCCAGCTCGTAGAATATAGGGCTTGAGGGTATTTGTGGGGTAAAGCAACAGGGTGGTCTAAGGTGTGGGGACAGGTAATTGGTCAAGCAGAAAATGAAGTAATTGGTGATCTGTGCAAGCATAGTGAGAGTTCAGGGGTCTTCCTAGGACACATGTTCAGACAATGGCAGCATTAGCATGATATGAGGGAGACGTTTTTGGTTCTCTGAGGTCAAAAGGTTTCTTATTGTCTCTCAGGCATTTGCAGAGGCCCAGTGGAAGGGTCGGTAGTCTCAGCCAGTTCAAGCTGGACAAGAGCTTCCCTCAAGTTAGTGAAAAACAACTTGAGTAATCATTACCCGGTGACACATACTTTAGAGGTTTCATCTCTACGGAAGCTAGTGAAGGTTCAATTACAGTGTTTAGCAGTGCAGCTTTCAACTAGGTGGGTTAAAAAAATCAAGAAGCAAGTAACTAAAAAGATTAGCCCTCAGTTTCAGTATTATACTTTTTCCCTTACATACATCACAACTGAGTTAGCAATTCGAACTGAACAGCCCAATTATAAAATGGTTATCAACAAAGTATTAAACTGAATGGAAAAGTAAGTTCAAATATGAATTTTCCTGGTCTGAGGGCTGATTGCATATGGTATGGTACTTTTTTTTTTTTTTTTTTTTACCCTATATTCAGATTATAAAGTAAATGATCCTACCCTCAGAGGTAATTTCCTGGGGTGGCTGTTGTGAAGTTTTACGATGGGATGCAGTACACATCGTAAGGAGACCACAGCTATTGTGGGGAGGTAGATTTCAGGCTGAGCCCTGGTCCTGACAGCTACCATCTGGGAACACTGTGTCCATCAGCTGGTGTAAGAACCATCATTGAACTTTACAGGGAAATCTGTGTTTGGACGAATACTTTAGCAAAACACCAGCAGATGCTCTTTTAGCTACCTTCCCCAATATTTTTATTGCTAGATGAGAGTGAGAATCAATATCTTTATTCTGGGGTAGGTGTGTGAGACTGTGTTGTCAATAAGAAGATCATTATCATTGTTGTTCATTGAGGGGTCGTCACTGTTTTATCATTCAAGTCCTTCAACTTACTGACTCAGACTCTCTCCAGAAGCAACATGACAATCTTACCAGATCTATTTTTGTCAATTGCGACACATGTAAAATAGTCCTGCTAGTTGAACCCACTTAATCTACTCTAATGACAAGGAGGGTCTCCTGTGAAAAATAGTACTGACCAGAAATAAGAAATGTGTTGAAAAGTTTGGGAGGAATCTGTGTCAACTAATTCCTCTATGATGCCAATGTGAACATTTGCCACCTTAAAATTTAATAGTAAAACAAAGCAGACTAAAACAAAACAAACACTGTTATACTCAAAACGCTATACTCTGTGATATTACAATAGATGACATCATCCCTGCTTTAGAGAAATGCTGTATTGTTTCTCAAATTTAGCGTATTTCTGGAGGGCTTATTAAAGCACAGATTGCTGGGTCCCACCCCACAGTCATTGATTCAGTAGATCTGGGGTAGAGTCTGAGAATTTTTATTTCCATTAGTTTCCAGGTAATGCTGGTGCTATTGTTCTGGGAACTATGCTTTGAGAACCACTGTTATTCTCAGACCTACTGAATCAGAAACTCTGAGGAGGGCACCTAGTACTCTGTGTTTAAGCCATTTAGTTAACTCTGATGCATGATGGTTTAGAAATCACTGATCTAATAATATTGAACAAACTCTGCATTTTTTTTACCATGTAAATTTACCTTTACTAAGCAGATGGGCAAAGTTCAAAGGAAGAGATTCCAATTTCATTGGCCTGCCTTTTAGTGGGGATCTATTATGTTAGTGGGGCTTTATTTATATACTGCTAGGAGCCAGGGAAATTAAATAAGATAGGATCCTTATTTTCAGGAGCTAACAGTCCAGTAATGCAGACAGACATGTAATCAAATAAATGCCAAGACGTGTAATCAAATAAATGCCAAGACATGTAATCAAATAAATGCCAAGATACCATTATGTAATCTTACACATAGATGGCACCTTTAAATGTAGTGGTTTGAGGAAGGGGTGAGGACCAGAAAAGGCAAAGGGAGGAGCTTTTAGGCACAGTGTTTAAATATCACATCCTCTGTGAAACCTGACAATGGTCTTAAAAAGTTATTTATCCAGGTGAATAGGAAGGAGAGGGAGAGGCATTTCAGGCAGAAGGAATAACATTGCAATGAAACATTTCTGGAATATTAATTATTGGAATGAAACATTCAAGGAATGTTGACTAGATGGGTATGAAACATTTAGGGGAAATTAGCTAGTTAGATACAAAACATTTCAGGAATACTAACTAGTTTGGTTTGACAGGAGTAAAGGGCATTCACTGAGGAGACTGCAGATGGAGCAGAGCTGATAGGCTCCTGGCACACATTTTAACTGTTTGCTAAAATGTTGACTTACTAGCATCCAAGTTGTAAACTGCCATCTCCCTTAACTCCCTTGCACGATCTTCCCACTGGCAACTGACTGCCCTTCCCCTTTCCCTTCAGTGTTCTGCAAATCTAACAACCAAAGGCTAATTGCTCTACGATGAAGGAGGCCTCTGAATCCCTTGCTTCAGGGCTACTGCTGTTTGTTTTTGACTTCTTGGTGCCCAAGCCTTGCTGGCTTTTAATGACATCCCTAAATTGAAGGAATTGGAGTGAAAATGTAGGTAAGACCAGATCATGAGGATGCCACAGTTAAGGACTTTGAATTTTGTATCGTAGATATGTTCAGAAAGGATAGAGGGGGCCTGTGGTGTTTTCGGATGATTGCCTATCATGACAGAGGAGGAAACATGCAGACATACCTTGCTTTATTATACTTTGCTTTATTGTCTTTCACAGATAATGCAGAGGTTTTTGTTTTTGTTTTTTTGGGACAGAGTCTCACTGTATCACCCAGGCTAAATTGCAGTGGCACGATCACGGCTCACTGCAACCTCTGCCTCCTGTGTTCAAGTGATTCTGGCACCACAGCCTCCAGAATAGCTGGCACCACAGGTGCGCACTGTCATGCCCAGCTTTTTTTGTATTTTTTAGAGAGACAGGGTTTCACCTTATTGCCCAGGCTGGTCTATAACTCCTGAGCTCAAAGTGATCCTCCAGCCTTGGTCTCCCAAAGTGCTGAGGTTACAGGCGTGAGCCACCACATCCAGCCACAGTTTTCACAAATTGAAGGTTTCTGGCATCAAGCAAATCGCAGATGTCATTTTTATAACAGCATGTTCTTTCTTCATGTCTCTATGTCACATTTTGGTAATTCTTCCACTATTTCAAAATTTTATTATTATGTTTCGGTGATCTGTGATTAGTGATTTTTGATTTTACTGTCGTAATTGTTTCAGGATGCCACAAACTACACCCACAGGAGAGAATGAATTTATTTCATAAATGTTGCATGTATTCTGACTGCTTCACCTACTGGCCGTTCTCCATCTCTCTCCTTTCTTGTGGACTTTCTGTTCCCTGAGACATCAAAATATTGAAATTAGGCCAATTAATAACTCTGCAATAGTCTCTAAGTGTTCAAGTGAAAGGAGGAGTCTAATGTCTCACTAGAAATCAAAAGCTGGAAATAATTAATATTAGTAAGGAAGGCATGTCCAAAGCTAAGATAGACCCAAAAGCTAGGCCTCATGTATCAAACAGCTAAGTTGTGAATGCAAAAGAAAAGTTATTGAAGGAAATTAAAAGTGCTGTTCCAGTGAATACACAAATAAGAATGAAGCAGCCTTAGGCTGATTGCAGAAAGTTTTAGTGGTCTGGATGGAAGATCGAACTAGCCACAGCATTCCCTTCAGCCAAAACCTGACCCAGAGCAAGTCTTTAATTCTCTTTAATTCTGTCAAGACTGAGAAGGTGAGGAAGTTGCAGGAAAAAGTCTGAACCTAGCAGAGTTTGGTTTGCAAGGTTTAAGAAAAGAAGCCATCTTCATAACAAAAAGTGCAAGATGAAGCAGGAAGTGCTGAAGGAGAAGCTGCAGCAAGTTATCCAGAAGATCGAGGTAAGATCACTGATGAAGGCGGCTACACTTAGCAACAGATTTTCAATGTAGATGAAACAGGCTTCTATTGGAAGAGGATGCCATCTAGGACTTTCACAGCTATAAAAGAGAAGCCAATGACAATTTTTAAAGCTTCAAAACATGGACTGACTCTCTTGGCAGGAACTAAAAGAGTTGATGACTTTAAATTGAAGCCAATGCTTATTTACTATTCTGAAAATCCATGGACCTTCAGAATTATGCAAAGTTTGCCGCCTGTGCCCTATAAATGGAGCAGTATAACTCCTGAATGACAGCACATCTATTTGCAGCATAGTTTACTGAATATTTTAAGTCCACTGTTGAGACTTACTACTCAGTAAGTCTCAAATTTTGAAGAAACGTCTTCGAAATATTACTGCTTATTGACAGAGCACTTGGTCACTTAAGACCTCTGTTGGAGGTATACAAAGATATTAATGTTGTTTTCATGCCTGCTAACACAACAAACATTCTGCGGCCCATGGATCAAGCAGTAATTTTGACTCTTAAATCTTATTATTTTAAAAATACACTTTATAAGAATATAGCTGTCATAGTGATTCCCCTGATGGATCTGGGCAAAGTAAATTAAAAAACTTTTGGAAAAGATTCACCATTCTAGATGCCATTAAGAACATTTGTGATTCATGGAAGGAGGGAAAAAACATCAAAATTAACAGGATCTTGGAACAAGTTGATGCCAATCCTGATGGATGGTTTTGAGGGGTTTGAGACTCGAATGGAAGAAATCACTGTAGATGTTGTGGAAATAGCCAGAGAACTAAAATTAGAAGTGGAGTCTGAAGATGTGACTGAATTTCTACAACCTCATGATCAGACTTGAATGGATGAGGAGTTGCTTCTTATGGATGAAGAAATAAAGTAGCTTCTTGAGATGGAAGCTACTTCTGGTGAAAATGCTGTGAACCTTGTTGAAATGACAACAAATGATTTAGAATATTAAATAAATTTGGTTGGTAAAGTAGCAGGATTTGAGAGAATTTATTACAATTTCGAAAGAAGTTCTTCTGTGGGTAAAATGCTATCAAATAGCATCATATGCTCCCAAAAATGTTTCATGAAAGGAAGAGTCAATGGGTGTGGCAAATTTCATTGTTGTCTTATTTTAAGAAATTGCTGCAGCCACTCCAGCCTTCAACAACCACCACCCTGACCAATCAGCAGCTATCAACATTGAGTCAGGAATTACCCCCAGCAAAAATATTATGACTTGCTAAAGGCTCAGATGAATGAGAGAAATTTTAGCAATAAAGTACTTTTAATTAAGATATGTAGATTTTAGACATAATTCTATTGCACACTTAATAGACTATAGTATGGTATACACACATGTTTTATATTCACTGGAAAATAAAAAAAATGTGACTTGCTTTATTGCAATATCCACTTTGTTATGGTAGTCTGGATCAGAACCCACAATATTTCTGTAATATTCCTTTTTACAGAAACTATCTAGAATATTCTGATATTTTCTATGAGATCCTTATCTTTCATAGTATTACAAACACCCTGCTAGTTAGTATTCAGTCAGCTGAAATCCCCAAAACCATGAAATCCCCCACATTTTCACTTCAGTTAAAACTGATGTTTAGTCATGAAGTCTTTGCTCATGCCTATGTCCTGAATAGTATTGCCTAGGTTTTCTTCTAGAGTTTTTTTGTGGTTTTAGGTCTTACATTTAAGTCTTTAGTCCACATTGAGTTAATTTTTGTATAAAGTGTAAGGAAAAGGTCCAGTTTCAGTTTTCTGCAGTGGCTAGCCAGTTTCCCCAATACCATTTATTAAATAGGGAATCCTTTCCCCATTGCTTGTTTTTGTCAGGTTTGTCAAAGCTCAGATGGTTGTAGATGTGTGGTATTATTTCTGAGGCCTCTATTCTGTCCCGTTGGTCTATATATCTGTTTTGGTACCAGTACCATGCTGTTTTGGTTACTGTAGCCTTGTAGTATAGTTTGAAATCAGGTAGTGTGATGCTTCCAGCTTTGTTCTTTTTGCTTAGGATTATCTTGGCTATATGGGCTCTCTTTTGGTTCCATATGAAATTTAAAGTAGTTTTTTTCTAATTCTATGAAGAAAGTCAATGGTAGCTTGATGGGAATGACATTGAAACACCAAAAGCAATTGCATCAAAAGCCATAATTGACAAATGGAATCTAATTAGACTAAAAAGCTTCTGCACAGTTAAAGAAACTATCATCAGAATGAACAGGCAATCTACAGAATGGGAGAAAATTTTTTCAATCTATCCGTCTGATAAAGGTCTAGTATCCAGAATCTACAAGGAATTTTTAACACATTTATAAGAAAAAAAAAACAACCGCATCAAAAAGTAGATAAATAATATGAGCAGACTGTTTTCAAGATAAGACATTTATGCAGCCAGCAAACATGATAAAAAGCTCATTATCACTGGTCATAAGAGAAATGCAAATCAAAACCACAATGAGATACCATCTCACACCAGTTAGAATGGTGATCATTAAAAAGTCAGGAAACAACAGATGCTGGAGAGCATGTAGGAGAAATAGAAACTCTTTTACACTGTTGGTGGGAGTGTAAATTAGTTCAACCATTGTGGAAGACAGTGCGGTGATTCCTCAGGGACCTAGAACCAGAAATACCTTTTGACCCAGCCATCCCATTACTGGGTATTTACCCAAAGGATTATAAATCATTTTCTTTCTTCCTCCCACTCACTCCTCTTCAGCTACACGCACATGTTCTGTGCAGAGGAAAAATAACATATAAAATCCCTGAGG
>NW_016803392.1:2931884-2937009 GCF_001698545.2 Rhinopithecus bieti
TTCTCACAGAAGATTAGAGAATTATTTTTTCTTTTTACAGTATATTTTTAGTGATTTTTTTCATTGCCACGTGGAGACAAGCCAGATTAATTCAGAGGATAATGTCTAATGGAATGTTTCAGAAAATTTTCTTTTTTTTTTTTTTTTTTTTTGAGACGGAGTCCCGCTCTGTCCACCAGGCTGGAGTGCAGTGGCGCGATCTCAGCTCACTGCAAGCTCCGCCTCCTGGGTTCACGCCATTCTCCTGCCTCAGCCTCCCGGGTAGCTGGGACTACAGGCGCCTACCACCGCGCCCGGCTAATCTTTTGTATTTTAGTAGAGACGGGGTTTCACCGTGGTCTCGATCTCCTGACCTTGTGATCTGCCCGCCTCAGCCTCCCAAAGTGCTGGGATTACAGGCGTGAGCCACCGCGCCCGGCCAAGGTTCTTTATTTATTTATTGAATCATATTGATTCATTAAAAGGATATTAGATATTCTGCATCATCAAAGAACAAATTATAGTCAGTAGTATTTTAATGTCAAATACCTATAGGGATTTCACTTTTGAAAATAAAATCCTTGCATACTATACATTTAATAACTTTCTCTACTTTAATGTTAGATGTTCTGGATCACAGAATTCCTGATTATACCAAGTTTTATTATAGTTTTATGAGAGAAAGACCATTGATATTAAATTTCTTTAGAGTAGCATATTATTAAGAGTGACTGCCTCATCCCCATTAAATAATGTCAGGAGCCTAATCTATATTAACAGGTGGGCTGATAAAATAGGAAGTATTGTAAGCAAAGGGCAAGGAATTTCATGATAGCCTCTTTTCAAATGTACATGGAAGTATTCCACTTAAGACATAGTATGAAAAAATAAGGTTTGAGCCTATAATTTAAAGAAATATCCCTTTTTGATGATAGGAAAATATACAGACAAATAACAAAGAGGATGCCCCTATTTCTGGCAATTATTTATTTGGATGTCAGAGAACTAGATTTATCATGTAATTCAATAAATTTCTGCCTAAGTGTAATCTCTACATAGTCTATCCTAGTGTAACATTTCTTATAAATATGCATATTTGCTACTATTCTTGAATTCTCTTCAGTTATTATTTGAAATATCTGACTCCCTACAGCTTACATTGCAGCAAATTTGACCACAATAAATCAGGTGGAGGATAGTAATTCATATAATTACTCCATTCCCAAGGATTGCAAGAGTTAAGGCAATGTGTGCTCACATATTTCATCAGATGCCAAATATAAAGTCAGCTTGTGAAGGGAGTTACACTGAGTTTCTTCAGGAGAACCATGAAGAGTTCCAGAAGGCTTGGGGAGACTACTGTCAAAATACGAACAAAAAAAGCAAGGCTTCCCTTCCAAGTAAACCAAGGGATAAAGCATAGGAGAAATCTTTTCAAGACACATAAAAAGAATACTCTGCAGCAGATAGTTAACCCTAAGAATTAGAAAACAAACTCTTAGATGATAGAATCAATAAAGAAAGCTGTTAGGAGAGACATTGAGACTTCAGGGACTATCCTGTTATCCACTGTATTCCTAACTTTCCTCTTTCAGTGGAAAGTAGTTTTATATTTAATTCAACTTTCTTCTGGAATGGTAGTGATTAATAGATTGATGCTGGCTCTTGCTTGCTGGTGGTATTTTCTTCACCTAGGGTCAGATCCTCAGCTTTACCTGCAGTCTCATTTCTCAGTTTGAGAAATGTATTTTACTCATTTCTCAGGAGGAACAGTTTGTGCGACACTGAGCCAAATATAGAAAGCGAACTTTTCAACAAAAGGCGAATTATTTATGCACAGAGATAGAATTCTCTCTAAAGTGCCTCTCATGTAACACCCACTTAAACACAGATTGCAAAATTTGACCACTGTTAAACAGACCGAGATATCTAATGCAGCTGGTCAGCATGCTCTTTTCTAATAGGAGAATCCAATTGCCAGTAAGCTAAGACTAGGAAAAAAAGTAGTGGTATGAGAAACAAATGAATTTGCTCATGTACATAGCACAATGTCATCTTCATTTTTAAGGGCTGTAACCTGGTAAACTAGCAAGTAGACTTTAGTGGGGTCCCCTTTACCCTGGTTCATGCTGAAGTAACACAAACAGTTTTTACTACTCAAATTGGTTTTCAATTGCCCAAATACCCTTTTGTTACATGGTGTCGTATTACAGTTTCCAAGATGGTATGTTTTCACTCAATCATTGTATTTTAGACTTTTATGTTGCTTTTTTCTGACCATATCCTCCGATTTCAAATTCATGGAATTTTGATGTACCCACTATATATATTTACTAATAATGATTGTGACTCAGAAATTGTGGCAATAAAATAAAAGTCACAAGAAGACATTTTGAAAGCTGACTGTGGGAAGATATCTCGTACAGAGGAAATACTGACATCAGTTTGAATCTCTTGTCTGGTACCAACTAGTTTTATAAATCTGGGCAGATGCATCACTCAACCACTGTAAACTTCAATACACTCATTCATAAAATATAAATATGGTGAGGTACTTTACGATTTTAGGAAGATAAAAATAACTTTATTATTACCAAAAGATGCCTGATACATAGTAAAAATTCAGAAGATAGCTATAATATTAATATGATTATGATTATTTTATTGCAGTTTTCTGGGTTGACCAGATCATTATTTTGTATGCAGGGAAGTGGGCAACAGGTTTAACCTAAACCAAGATGCATACATTTATCAACTTACAGAGGAGAGCAAAGTTATAGTCAAATTCAGCTAAAACACACACACACACACATATGCACACGCACGTGCATGCTCCTGGACCTACAATGGGATTACATCCCAATAAACCCACTGCAAGCTGAAAATATTTTTAGTCAAAAACGCATTTAATATTCTTAACGTGATAGTTTCATAGCTTGTAAACATCATAGCTTAGCCTAACCTACCTTAAATGTGTTCAGAACACTTACGCTAGCCTACACTTGGGCAAAATCATCTGGCAGTGCATATACTGTAGAGTATGGGTTGCTCTCCATGGTGATTGTGCGGCTGAGTGTAAGCTGTGGCTTGTCATTGCCCAAGATTGCATGAGTGTATCCTATCACTTATCTCCAGCCTAGGAAAAGATCAAAATTCAAAATCTGAAGTAAGGTTTCTACTGAATGTGCATCACTTTCTTGTCGCTTGTAAAGTAAAACAAAACATAAGTTGAACCATCGTAAGTTGGGGACTATCTGTATCTATACCTCAGAAGGGTAAAATTCAGGGAAAGTATAGATTTTCATACTCAAACATTTATTTATATTTAGGTATGTGACAAAAGATCAATATGAACCTCCAAAGTGGGTAAGGGATAAACAACATATGTCTAGTAGCTACTGTGCTGTATTGAAAAAAACTGGCCTTAAGGGTATAAAATTGTGATTTATTATCTGCCTGTTAGTATGCTGGGCATTTCCTCATACTTCTACATCTTTAACGTCGTAATACATTTGTGAGATATGTGTTTCTAGCCCCATTTTACAGACAGAAGAATTAAAGATAATTTGACCCACAGAAAACAACAGAGCATAGAGATAAAATGGCAGATAAAATGGCTTGTTGTCAGTTACCAAGGAGAGTCCTATACATGGTGAAGGATTGAGCTGTTCAGGAAACATATACCTGGGCTAAAGCCAGGAAGGTAACATTTGCAGAGGGATTCAGAGAGATCCGTGCTGATACATTCTCTGGGTAAGGGAGGAGACTACCCCTCATATTGTCTTATGCCCAATTTCTGCCTCCAAAGAAAGAAAAAGTAAAAACTAAAAGGCAGAAATGAAATCCACAAACAGACAGCCTGGCACTACGCCTCGGGACTGGTAGTTAAAGATGGATCCCTGACCTAATTGGTTATGTTATCTGTAGATTACAGAAATTGTATAGAAAAGCACTGTGAAAATCCCTATCCTGTTTTGTTCCCATCTAATTACTGGTGCATGCAGCCCCAGTCACGTACCCCCACTTGCTCAATCACGACCCTCTCACACGCACCCCCTTAGAGTTGTGAGCCCTTAAAAGGGACAGGAATTGCTCACTCGGGAAGCTCAGCTCTTGAGACAGGAGTCTTGCTGATGCCCCTGGCTGAATAAACCCCTTCCTTCTTTAACTTGGTGTCTGAGGAGTTTTGTCTGCAGCTCGTTCTGCTACATGGGAAGCATGTCTTCATTCTTAAACCAGGTTCACTCTTCTACTGTTTGCTTCTATGACACTCTGCTGTTGTATTCATCACACTTGACTAGAATTATTTGAAGTAATCAAATTCTTTTTAGTGCATGTTTTCTTATTCATTAGACATGAATATAACAGGCTTTAGTACATAGATGGTAACAGATGGATGGCTAGATAATGATGTAAATGTGGCAGATTGATCTTTTCTCCTCCTTCTTACTCCCTTCCTGGAAAAGGGCCTTTGATAGATGGGGAAAAAGTGAATGATTTCATTAGCAGAATGAAGGGAAGATTTATCCTTTAAGAGGCAGCCATCATTAGCAAGAGAATGGCTGTTTTGTCCTGTGAGTGTTTATTCTACAAAACTGAGGGGTTTAATACCCACAATCAGCTATGAGCTCCCACTAAACCTGACAGTAAGTAAGTGCACTGGTTTAGATTATGGTACTTACTATGGCAGGAAAAAAAATACAGTGCTTTCAAAAGTAAAACTTATTTTTGCTCATTTAAAGAGGAAATGATGATGGAAAAGAGGAGAGTTCTGTGTCACATAGTCATTGAGGAATCCAGGCCAACAAGGGCTCTAAGAAATACATTCTACCTGGGAGCCCAGGAGGAAAGGGAAAAGGATTTGTGAAAAGCAAGCTAGCTTTGCCACATTAACCTAAATAGAAAGCCACTCAAGTGTCTAATGCAATTTTTGTGGTTCTCTGAAGACTTGACTCCACAATTTGACTTTAATTTCCTTTAAATAATTTTGTCCTGGTGGAGTAAGTCTTGCATTAATACAGATGCAAATACTGGAACATTATTTTTCTATGCATAAATTGACGATAGTGATTAATTTATACACTAGTCAATAAAACATACATTTCTTTGTGTATTATGTAACATATACATATATAGTGTGTGTGTC
>NW_016803392.1:2937455-2964876 GCF_001698545.2 Rhinopithecus bieti
ATAAACAAAAGGGTTTAGGATAAAGATGTGTGCAGCAGACAGTAGATTTGTATGATGTCAGAGAAAGAATTTCTGGATGATTCGGGACTACATTCCTGTGAGTTTGTCAGTCTGATCTCTGTAGAGGACATGGAGGGACAGAACTGATGCAGTGAGTTTATACATCTTCATTTTCCCTCATTAAATTTTTAAGAAAATTACTTTGCTTATTAACATATATACTTTTTAAGCTTTGAAACAATAAATTTACAGAAGTATTGAAAGTACAGTATAAATATATATATTTTTTCCTGAACGGTTTGAGAGCAAGCAGTAACCTGTTGCCCAAATCACTAGTATTTTAGTGTGCATGTGATTAGCATGTATGGGGTGATTTATTACACAGCCATTGTGATTGCAACATCACTTAATTCTCAGACCCCACTTAACAGCCCCATCAATTTTTCCTATTAATGTCCTCTAGAGGAGAATGATAAGTTCAGAAGCATGGGTTACATTTGATTATTATGTCTCTTTATTCTCCTTAGGTCTAGAACGGTTACTTAATCTTTCCTTAACTTTCATGACCTTGCCACTTTTGGAGATTACAGGTCAGTATTTTGTAGTAGAATGCCTCTCAGTTTGAGTTTTTCATTATGACTAGGTTCAGGTCATGTATCTTTGGCAAGAACATCAGAAGTGATTATGTGTTTTTCTCATTGTATCCTGTCAAATGGTGCACAGTTTTTATTATCCCAACTAGTAGTGATGCTGACTTTGATAATTTGATTCTGATGGTGTCTGTCAGGATTTCCCACTTACCTTTTTTAAGTAGATAATAAGTTTATTGTGGGAAGGAACTTTTAACTATGTAAATATCCTGTTCTTCATCAAACTTTTAATCTAGTTGTTTATATCTGTATTGAGACATATTTTCTTACTTAATTTCATGCATTACCATCCATTATTGTCACTATTTGTTTTGATATTAATGTGTTCCCAGTTTGGACAAGTGGAACCTTTCAATCTGGTTTCTGTGTCTTTTTGACATGTTTCTAACTTCTTGGAGCACTTTCTTTCTGTCACAACGTTATGATCTAGGCTTGTACTTGCCCTGCCCCAAACCTCAAATCTATTTTCTCAAGGACCACAAAGTTCATTTTAGTGGAGGATGGTATTTAGAAGCCAAGATTTTGGAGGTAGATGTGCTCATTTATATTGGAGTATCATTGCTCCCAGGCCCTTGTAGCAGCTAGCACTTAAAGATATATAAATATATATACACATAGGCATATATCAATATCTGTATACCTTTCTCTAGCTCTATTTATTAAAAACCATGAGTTTGTACAGATACTTCTAATTCCAATCTAGTAGCACAGGGTTTATTCTAGTTTTCCCATTTCCACATTTGTAACTCATTTATCTGATGGTGAGAAACCTAGCTCCATTGCCTTTATTATACTTGTAAACTTTATCTGCCCACATGTTAACCAACCCACCATCTGCTGCTAATTCCCTCCTTCTGTGTTTCATTCCTTATCTTATTTGTATACACGAGTCTACTACCCTAGGCCATTTTCTTCTCTACCATGGGCAGTCTCCCACCCCTCTCTGGCTAACTGTCCACTCCAGGACTCCAGGATGCATCCTGGCATGGACTATTCTTGACTCTGCTTGTTTTCTGATGCCTCAGGCCAGACTGGCCCCAAGCGTGGATGCCACCATGGGGTCTGACTCCCAACCAGGATGCCCTTCTCCTACTTGAGCCCTGAAAATCTGCACCAGTCTGGATCTCTGATGAATACCTGCCTCACTCACTGAGGCTCTGACTTCCTATACTAGGTTTCCCCCAACTCTGGAGGTTGCCCTTTTCACCCTGCTTGAGCTCTGACACCACGTATGGAGCCGCCTCTCTGTTGGAATGTTACATTTACCACTCTGGACTGTCCCCATATGTTGCTTATCTGTTCACCTTGCTTGGGCTGATGCCCTGCACGGGCATCAGCTTTAACCTTACTTGAGATCTTATACCCCACATCTAGCAACAGTCCACAACCTGGATGTAGCCACCTTCTGCTCAGGGTCTCTGACATCTCCTCCTACACCATCACAGCTTCCCCAGCCCACCCCTTACCAGTGTGGCCAACTACCTTCCCTTGCTCCACCAATTACTTTAGGAGTACATTTTTTTAGGAACACAAGGGAAGAAAAAGGACAAGAACAGTTGCACTGCCTTTTTGAATGAAGATCCTTGGGGAGATTTGGAGTTATTTCAATTTTTTATTTAGTCATTAATTCATAAAGCAAATATATGTAAGTACGTACTCTTTGTCAGGCACTGATCTGAGTTCTGGGTCTATAGTGCAGTATACAAAACAATGCCCTTGATCCAATGGATTTATATTCTCATGGAGTTGGAAAGATACTCAGTACTAAAGGAATTAATTGGTATATGGATCAATATAGTGGTTTATAGATTTACTATATTTTGTCATATAGAATGTATGTGGCTTACAGGGCCTTCAGTGGCTCGTACTAAGAAAACTGTACCTTTCCTGAGATGATTAAAGAAAGACTGTGAGAAAATACCTGATTCCCTCTCCTTCAAATGTAGCAGAAAATTACCACATTTAATCAAGCAAATAAATAATTTCATGAGAAGTCAGCAGATGCTAATACTGACTTTCCTAGATGATTTCTACCTTTGTTTTTTGCTTTCTAAGATGTGAAAATAATCACCCTAACAACCTTAGAAGTTATTTCCTTCTGCACAATATGGGTATGATTAACTAGAGTATATTTGAACTCATAGGCTCACAATGTAACAAATGGTTGCATTTTCCTTGTTTACTGATTTTCCATTTTTTAGATCTGTACTTTCACATCTATAGTTGTTTAATCCTCACAGATTATGGTAAAGAGTAGAGGGAGTTGAAATATTCACATTTTAAATACTTATATCTTATTTTCTTGGTAGCTAAAAACTTAAATACCTATATTTTGGGGAACTCCACTTTCCTTTGGACTGGTAGGAATTCCTTCCAAATTGACCCTCCCACAGATAGCAGCCATAAACTCTGGGTAAAACTGGAAAAAATTCCTGGCTGGGTGCAGTGGCTCACACCTGTAATCCTAGCACTTTGGAAGGCTGAGACGGGTGGATCACTTGAGATCAGGAGTTCGAGACCACCCTGGCCAACATGGTGAAACCCCATCTCTACTAAAAATACAAAAATTAGCTGGGCGTGGTGACATGTACCTGTAATCCCAACTACTTAGGAGACTGAGGCAGAATCATTTGAACCCGGGAGGCAGAGGCTGCAATGAGTCGAGATCGCACTCCAGCCTGGGTGACATAGGGAGATTCTGTCTCAAAAAAAAAAAAAAAATCCTGAGGATAGGGGAAAGTGAAGTGATCAAAAGTGAGCAGATTTTCTAGGAGAATTATACAGAAGAAGGGAAAAACACTGATTGCATTTCCTACTTTTACAGTTTTTAGCCCAACAGCATATTGTTGTAGTCACTGATTTGAGGGGCAGATAGAGAGAGTTGAAATCAGATAGAAAACCATACAATTTTTCTGTCCTGAAGGACCAGAGGGCACAGTTTGAGACAACCACAGCTGTTAGAGAATACAAAAGAAATCCGAGAAAAGAGAGAACCAGAAACAGAAAGCCCTAAATTCTGAGTAGAAAGTTTGCTCAGATCTCTGGCTGGTTCATGCATCAACCATGCATGAGTAGGATGACCTTCAAGCTCTAAAGCTAAGGACAAAAGAACTGAACTGAGATTTGAACAACCATTCAAAAGGTAGAGTTTGGAGCTTGAGTCCAAATACATTAATTGCCTTTTAAAATAGACAATAAAGGAAAATACTCTTTGGAAGAATATAGTAGATCCGAGGGTCCACAACAAACAATATTTAGGACACAATCCAAAATTTCTTCACATATGAGAACCTGGAAATTGTGATCTACTTTGAAGCAAAAAGATAATCAGTGGAGACTGACTCCCACATGACCAAAATATTAAAACTAGACAAGTATTTTAAAGCAAGTTTTATGACTATGTTCAATGAATGTAAAGAAAATATGCTCATAATGTTTGAAGTTATAGCATCTCAGAAGAGAAATAAAAACTATAAAACAGAACCAAATAGAAAAAGATATTTCTTATGAATAGTTCTTAACCCACTGTGGGTCACAGAGTAGATGGTTTATTTCTTTATTTTTGTTTTTATGACTGATTTTATTTCAAATGGCAGATTAACACAAATTAAGCTTTATATCTATTTTCCAGCTTTATTGAGATATAATTGATAAATAAATTTGAATACATTTAATATGTACATCATGATGATGTGATATTCATATACACTATGAAATGATCACCACAAACTACTATTAACGCAATCAAATCTAACACATCCATCACTTCCCATAGTTACTTTTGTGTTGTGTGTCTGTGAGAACACTTCATGTCTATAGAGTAGATGCTTTAAAAATATTTGTTAAATAAAATATTACTCAGAACTTTTGTTTTTTCTTTAACTTTTGTTTTGAGTCTTACTTTTATATTCTGGTTGCCTATTTGTTTAAAATTTGGCTTTATTCTTTAAAGAGTCTTTAGCCCTACCTTATTGATTTCTTCATTCAAGCAGTTACTAGGTATGTACCAGAAGAATGATGATTATGGCAACAGTGATGGAGAATGAGGAGGAGGAGGAGGAGGAGGAGCAGGAAGAGGAGGAGAAAGACAATTTGCTTCATGAAGACAGTAACATTTTATGTATCCCAGGTGCCTAACACAAGACCTGGGACATAGTTAATTACTCTAATTAATATTTACTAAATGGGCTGGGGGTGGTGGCTCATGCCTGTAATCCCTGGACCTTGGGAAGTTGAGGTGGGAAGATTGCTTGAGACCAGAAGTTCAAGCCAGCCTAGGTAATATAGGAAGATTCCATCTCTATAAAAATACAAAAATTTAGCCAGGTATGGTGGCTCATGCCAGTAGTCCCAGCTACTTTGGAGGCTGAAAGAGGAAGATTGCTTCAGCTGGGGAGATTGAGGCTGTAGTGAGCTCTGATTGCACCACTGCATTCTAGCCTGGGTGACAGAATGGAGCCCTATCTCGAGAAAAGTTTTTACTAAATGAATGAATAAATGAATAAACAAATGATTGAATACAAATATTCCATAAGGTATCCCTGTTTTACTTTATCTTTCATCCACACCTTGGTCTTTTAAATTCTCCTAATGTTGAGCTACCAGTTTCACGTTGTCTATTTCTTCTTTTCACTCTTTCTTCTTTTCACTCTTTCTTCTTTGTTCTTTTGGGTGCTCAGCATTTTCTCTCTATGGTTTTATTTTTCACCACGTCTTTTCTGAATTTCTTCTTGACCATCTGTTTTTCAGTATGGATGAGGTGGAATTTACAGATTTGCCACCATTTCTTTTTCAAAACTCTTTGGGTAAAACAAAAACATTAAATTGTAAGACAGTTCTGTATTGATCGTAACCGGCTACCTTGCCTGTGAAAGATGCAGTCTTCTAAGTTGCTACTTTTCTTTCACAGAGCCATGATGGTAGCTCCGTTCGGCAGCACCCTGTGTAGAGGTTCTTAAATTACACTGACAGCTTTCATAGAATAAACGTGTAAGAACCTTGCCTTTCAGGAAGTTATTCAGAAACTGAAACAACACTGTTGCCTTACTAGTAATAATGAAAAGATAATACTGTTTTCATTGAAAGTAAGAGAAACTCAAACTATCCCAGGCATAGAAAGGTAATTTATTAAGGGCCTTCTCATAGAAACTCTGGTTTAAGTGTCAAACCAGGAGAGAGAATGGTTCAAATGATGTAACCAGACTCAGCCGTATGCTCACTATCTCTTTACAGTGTTTCCCTCTTTCTTTATTTCAACCTTAGGTAGATGTTCTATTTATGATAGAAAGACGCCTTCTGGAAGCTCCAAACTCCCATTTAAGTTCTCTGAGTCCCTCTCTGGGTGCTTACTCACTGAATTGACAGCTTTGGGGCACATGGTATTATGAAAACACTCATTACATCCAGGGCAAGGAATATGCTCTTGCCCAGGTTGCTTAATGTGTTCACCTGTGGTGGACATTACTAGTGCCCTGAGAATATCCCCTCTGATCTGCTCTGCATGCCCTTTTGTCCTGCCTTTGAGTGCTGTGTGCTTTGCTGCTATTGCCTTGCAGCTGCAGTCTTCAGAGGATTGGCCTGAACTGTCTTGACTCAGAGAAAGAGAGAGAGAGAGAAAGAGAGATAGAGACATCATGGAAAAGAGAGAATGTCTATAAGTCTATATTGGTTCTGGGTCAGACCATAGTAACTTACTAGACTGAGATATAAAAAGACCAGCTCCCGGCCGGGCGCGGTGGCTCATGCCTGTGATCCCAGCACTTTGGGAGACTGAGGCAGGCGGATCACAAGGTCAGGAGATCGAGACCAGCCTTGTTAACACGGTGAAACCCCGTCTCTGCTAAAACTACAAAAAAATTAGCCGGGCCTGGTGGAGGGCTCCTGTAGTCCCAGCTACTCGGGAGACTGAGGCAGGAGCATGGCATGAACCCGGGAGGTGGAGCTTGCAGTGAGCCAAGATCACGCCACTGAACTCCAGCCTGGGCGATAGAGTGAGACTGTGTCTTAAAAACAAAAAACAAAAAACAAAAAAAACCCACAAAAAACAGCTCCCTTGCTGTGAGGTAAAACAAACTCTAATTTGCACCTTATACTTAAGAGCTCTCTCTCTCTCTCTGGCATCAAATGGTAGACTTTTACCCTAAATAACATACTTGTATGACTTCCTCCTCTTCCCTATCTTTCTTCTCCCCCTTTCTTGTGGATTATTTGGGAAGCACCTCCTAAATAAATCATCTGCAATCAAATTCTTGGCTTAGAATCAGCTTCTGAGAGAATCTGACCCAGAAAGTATCCTGGACTACAGGAGTCCAGACTAATATGGAGTTGGAGTTGGAAAAGGAGGCTAAGGAGAATCAACATGCTGTTACCAGATGGGAAATCAAAACTGGTAGATTAAAACAATAGTATGAGGTATAACTTCCAAATTAGTACAAGTTTACTTCTTTTACTGCTTCTTTTGATTCTGTATTTTTACGATGGCAACTATTTCTTCTACAAAACATGTAGAAACAATTCTCTTTGGCTTGCCTTCTGTCTTTTTACTATTAATACAGTTCTGTCTTCCATTTCTGTTTTGACTTTGGTTGGTTGAGACTCAGATCCCAGCTTATATGGAGATACTTTTCAGATATTGAGAGGTCTCTTCCATTGTAATCTCTGTGACGCAGTTTGTATAAACTATGTCTGAGCTTGGTCTGCCCATTCCTAATCTTTTTTCATCTTAACATGAGGTAACTCCAGTACTCAAGTTGTATTCTATAGACCACTTGCTTTAAGGGGACAGATGAACAATCTTGATTTATTTCATTTGCCAATTTAATTCCCAAACTTCTCATTACTGGCATAACGAGATATTATTTTTGCATATTTAAGTAGCACTTGTCTTTGTTTTTCAGTATCTGATTTTAAAGCAAAATATAATGATTTTGTCCATAAAAATGTGTTTTAAGGATTTCATAATATGAGGGTGTCTTTAATAAGTTCATGGGAAATGCATATTATGAGAAAACTATGCATAGATTTCTTTTTTTTTTTTTTTTTTTTTGAGACGGAGTCTGGCTCTGTCGCCCAGGCTGGAGTGCAGTGGCCGGATCTCGGCTCACTGCAAGCTCCGCCTCCTGGGCTTTTGCCATTCTCCTGCCTCAGCCTCCCGAGTAGCTGGGACTACAGGCGCCCGCCACCTCGCCCGGCTAGTTTTTTGTATTTTTTAGTAGAGACGGGGTTTCACCGTGTTAGCCAGGATAGTCTCGATCTCCTGACCTCATGATCCGCCCGTCTCGGCCTCCCAAAGTGCTGGGATTACAGGCTTGAGCCACTGCGCCTGGCCAAGAAAACTATACATAGATTTCAAAATTGTTGCACAGAAATAAATTTGTACTAACTTGTTATAACCTATCTGTATAGGATCTAGTTTGAGGTACCAAGAAAAATAAGATATCAGTTTGAAAGGAGCCCCTATCAGAGTAACATGAATTCTGCTAAAACCGAAGCAAAACAAACATCAAATTTCTGGTGAAGTTTGGGTGGAAGAATGTGAAATCATTGACTTTTTATGAAAAGTTTATGGAGACAGTGCCACAAATAAATTAGTAGTTTGCAAATGGATAACTCACTTTTAGAAAGGAAGAGACAGTGTTGAAGATGAAGCTGGCAGCAGCAGGTCATCCACATGAATTGACAAGGAAAAAATTAATCTTATACATGCCCTAATTAAAGAGGGCCAGTGATTGACAGCAGAAACAATAGAAGACACCATAGACATTTCAATTGGTTCAGCTCACCATTCTGACTGAAAAATTAAAGTTGAGCAAATTATCCACTCTCTGGGTACCAAAATCATTGTGCCCAGATTAGCTGCAGATGAGAGCAGAGCTTTCAATGGAAATTTTAAACAAGAGGGATCAAGATCTTGCAGCATTTCTTTGAAGAATTGTAACAGGAGATGAAACATGGCTTTACCAGTATGAACCTGAAGACAAGGCACAATCAAAGCAATGGCTACCAAGAGGTTGAAGTGGTCCAGTCAAAGCAAAACCAGACTGGTCAAGAGCAAAAATCATAACAACTTTTTTGGGGGATGCTTAAATCATTTGACTTGTCAACTTTCTGGAGGGGCAGAAAACAGTAACATCTGCTTATTAAGCGAGTGTTTTGAGATAGTGAACCAAAGCTGTAGCAGAAAAGTGCCTAGGAAAGCTTCAACAGAGAGTTCTTCACCACCATGACAACGTTCCAGCTCATTTATTTTATCAAACGAGTAATTTTGTAAGAGTTCTGATGGGAAATCACTAGATAACCACCTTTCTGTTCTGATTTGGCTCCTTGTGACTTCTTTTTGTTTCCTAATCCTAAAAAATCTGTGAAGGGCACTGATATGGTTTGATTGTGTCCCCACACAGATCTCATCTTGAATTGTAATTCCCACAATTCCCATGTGTTGTGGGAGGGACCCAGTGGGAGGTAATTGAATCATGGGGGCAGATCTTTCCCATACTATTCTTATGATAGTGAACAAGTCTCATAAGATCTGATGGTTTTATAAAGGGGAGTTTCCCCGGAGAAGCTCTCATTTTCTCTTGTTTGCTGCCATGTGAGATGTGCCTTTCACCTTCTGCCATGATTGTGAGGCCTACCTAGCCACGTGGAACTGTGAGTCCATTAAACCTTTTTCTTTTGTAAATTGTTCAGTCTTGGGTATGTCTCTATTAGCAGCATGAAAATGGACTAATACAGGCACCTAGTTTTCTTCAGTTAATAATGTAAAAAGACTGCATTGATATGATTAAATTCCCAGAGCCCTCAGTCCTTTAGGGATGGGTTAAATGCTGGTATCATTGCTTTAAAAAGTGTCTTGAATTTGATGAGGCATATGTTGAGAAATAAAATTTGTATTTTTTTTGTCATTTAATTCCATTTTCCACAAACTTTTGGAGTCCCCTCATGTGTACCTGCTCTCCTTCAGTCAATGTTGGATTTTTCTCAAGTTATAGTAAATGATTATATAACCAGCCATTTCTCTATATGCATTATTTTATGCAGCTCTAAATGTTCTCAGTACACGATTTTAAAATCCAAACCTACATTCTATATTTAGAAATGTCATTGGTTTCAATTTGAACTTTATATCTAAAATCAAAATGTTATTTTGCACTGTTAATACTTCTTACTCATATACTTGAGTCATTTCAACATTTTATAAACCTCATTGATAACAGTAAACAAAAGTCTATTTAGAGAGAAAGGTCTCAAAAACCCAATTCCAAGTGCCACCTTCTTCCTAAAAGTAGCCTGATTTTATTTTGTGTCACTTTGTTCTCCACTCAAAGTTCTATTTATCATAATGTGTAGTAATGTATAGCTTCCCTACATATTCTCTTTTCCTGGTGAATTGAGAACTTCTCTATAGCTAAACAGCTTTTTGCTTATCTTCGTGTTTCTAACATCTAGCACAGTCCCAAATACAAAGTATAATTTCAAAATGTCAGTTGAATCAATGCTTCATGAATAACACATAGAAACACTGAATAATCTGCTAACGTCTGTTGCTGTAGTGTCTGCTTTAAAAATAATTGTGCTTATGAGTTGTGGACCCTCAAATTTCGGAAGGTCTTTAAAATTCCCTAAGAAGTTGAGATTCTTTCTAAGAAAGTTCAGAAAGCTAGTAAATTCAGAAGTTGGGATCAAACCCAGGCCTTTGATTCCATGCCAAAACTCTCTCTCTATTCTTGAATTGGCAACCTGGCATTTGCTCACATCTTTATCCTTTCTTTATGACTCCTTTTGCTCCTGAAACTACTCTTGAAAATGTATGTTATTTAATCCATTTTTTAAAAAAAATTAGAATAGGATGTTTCCTAATATTTTTCTCTTAAATCCATTACTTCTCTTTTATTCTCATTTCTTTAACTGAATCTATGTAGTTTCCTCTTTGTTTTTTAATTTCCTCAAATTCTGTTAATTTCTCTTATTTTATTTCCTTCTATATGTTCTCACATGAATCAATATACAAATGGAAGTCCCTACTTTATTTTCGGAAAGTTCATGGCTGTACTTTCTCTTTGGAAGCTTAAAAAATCTTTTAAAATTGTGTCACTATTTTCTGATGTCCTTTTAGCTTAAAATATATAAAATTATATGTTCTTATCATAAATTATTCCTTGTAAATAGTTGGAAAATGATTATATCTTGTTATTGAATTGTCTAGATTAACATATGATTTATAATTGGACACAAAAATACATGAATGCACATATTTATTTAGAGATCATGTGTAAAAGACAGAATGAATGACATATACCAAAGTTGAAACACAAAAGACTATAAGAACTAGTTTTGAAAGCTTAAAATCCAAAATAATAGTATAAAAATTAAAGATATATTTACAATAAGAAGACAAATAATGAGGTTTAGACCTATTGTGTATCATAGTGATTGCTATAGTTTGGAAATTTGTTCTCTCCAAACCTCATGTTGAAATTTGATCCCCAAGGTTGGAGGTGGGGAGGTGTTTGGGTCATGGAGTGGATCCCTCATGAATAGATTAATTTCCTTCCTTAGGAGTAAGTGAATTCTCAGTTTATTAGTTCTGTGATAACTGGTTGTTAAAAAGAGCCTGGCACCTCCCCATCTTGCTGTCTTTCTAGCTTCCTTTCTCACCATGTGATCTGTACACACACCCTTCTACACACACTCCCCTTCACCTTTGGCGGTGAATGGACACAGCCTGAGGATTTCAACAGGTGTCCAGTCTTTGAGCCAGCAAAATTGTAAGGCAAGTAAACCTGTTTTTCTTTATAAACTATCCACTCTTAGGTATTCCTTTCTAGCAATACAAACAGACTAAGACAGTGATACATTATTTCCAGATGACTAAGAGAACAGTCAGTTTTTCAACTTCAGCTTCTATTCTTCTGATTTTTTTCTCAATAAGACTTGCTATAATGGCCTTAAAAGAAATGTAGGCCAAAGGTTTAAGGAAGAGCTGTGTTCAACTTTTCAGGTGTGTATAGATTTGATCACAGGTAGTAAACAATATTGTATATTCCTGACTAATGTAATTTTGAATTCTGAGTGCCCAGCAGACACTTGCCTGGTGTCTGGCCCAATGCAGGTGCTCGCTAACGTTGGCAGAATGAATGGATGTTGTTGCCAACAACAATCTGAAGAAACATGGAAAGTAACAGAAGGTCAGAACCCTAAAGCAGGGAAAACGTGTCTCCTGAAAACTGTAAAACAATAAGCTTACTTGAAGATACCCAGCAGCCTACTAGGAATGGATTGGAAGTATGACTAGAAAAACAGAAAAGAGGGCTTCAGACAAGCAATTAGATAAAACTATGGGATACATTAGAATGGGCCCAGATTAATGGATTCATGATTTTTCAGATTTATACAGATCCATAATTTTCTTATCCACCCTTTTGACCACAAAATAAATTATTCTAATGAAATCTTTCTGGAAGACAAATATGTAGAACTATTACAGGGAGAAGGAAGGAGAGGTGGCAATTTGGAACTTTCTATTCTTGTTGTCTCTTTTCTTGTTCCTTCTGTGCTGGCCCCAGAGGAACCTCCAGAAAGCCCTAAATATAGGTGTTCCCAAATCGAAGAATGTACGGAAATCAGCTGAGGTATGATAAACATGTATAATTCTATACCTTACCACAAGAGATTCTCATTAACAAAGAAATACCCAAGTATCTCAGCTGATGGCTATGTAAATACTGTCAAGGCTCTGAAAAGCACAATCGGAAACCAGTAACCTAAAGATAAACTGCCGTCTGTGTTCACAGCCTGTTAGGAAGTTAAAAACCTGGGGTAGATGAAATTGTGAAAGGAGTTAAATGCAAACCAGTTATAGGTTAATATGGAGGAAAGTTTTGTGCCGTTATTGCTGTCATTTGGTGTCATGACTAGTTAAATCCTTTTACTTATTGTTTTTTCAGATAGCATTCATGGGACATGTTCAGTGTTCATGCAGCAACTGAGAATTTAACGTCACATAAAAGGAAACAAAAAATATCCTTATTTTTCATCTTCTCTCCAGAGCTCAGCCTTTTGCTTGTCCCCGGGACAATTCAGCCAACTCAGGAAGAAGCTAATTTTTCTCAAATAGTGACTATGTTACTTTGTCCCCTTCACTTTGCAGGGGCTATTGCCATATTGCCAGCTTAGCTCTTGTATTCTTCCCTTTTCATCGTCCACCTGTGTTTAAACATGTCCCAGGTGCTCGTGTTCAATTATTCATTGGCATTTCATTCTTGTCATAACAATTCCTCTCAGTGTGCACTACTGAATCTTTCTCTTCTATTTTACGTATGTATATTTACACATAGAATTTTTTCATCAGGAGCTATATTCTCACCTTTCTTCTAGATTATTCTCTGGACCATAGCTGTGAATCATTCACCCCAAGCCTGAGAGCAATATGGTGGGCCAAGTTCTGATTTTACCCAGGGTTCTGATTTTACCTACTGTGCGTGAGCATGTCATAGGTATCCCTCAGATCCAATTTTTCTTTGTCTCATGAACTGCTCTGTATTATAAAGAAGCTGACATCTATAGGTAGCATATCCCATGTTCCATGTCAAATGACTTCCAACTCTGTTCACCCAAAAGATGTACTGATGGAAATCTGGAACATGGGAAGAGGAAATGCTCCAACTTCCATTCTGTCTCCAGCGGTGTGTCTGACGGGGGTGGGACTATCCAAAACTCCAACTCCTTTCTAATAGATCAGTCATGTTCGAGTTTCTTTCAGGTAACCCTGACTCTGAGTTTTGGTAATACTGTCTCTTTATCATTCTGTCTCTCCAGCTGTAGGGTATAGTGGGGTTTTGCTGTTGCTAATCTCTAAATTACATAGATTTATCAGCTCCTCCATCACTGGTGTAATTAATTCCCTGAATTAAATTCCCTCTGAATTAAATACTTGAAATTGTGTTTGTTTTTCTGATTAAAACCTCACTGTGACACCATATTATCTCTCACTCTTTTTCCCTTTCTCCCTTTCCACTTTCTTTCTCTCCTATTTTTAACATTTATTTTAGGTTCGGGTGTTCATGTGCAGATTTGTTATATAGGCAAATTGCATGTCATGGGGGTTTGGTGTACAGAGTATTTCATCACCCAGGTGAAGAGCATAGTACTGGATAGGTAGTTTTTTGACTACCTCCCTCCTCCCACTCAGAGCCTAGTGTCTGTTGTTCCCTTCTCTGTATCTTCGTGTTCTCAATATTTAGCTCCCACTTATAAGTGAGAACATGCACTACTTGGTATTCTTTCCCTGCATTTAGTTCACTTAGGCTGATGGCCTCCAGCTCCATCCATGTTCCTGTAAAGGACGTGATCTCATCCTTTTTTATGGCAGGATAGTATTCTGTGGTGTATATGTACCGTATTTTCTTTGTACAGGCTACTATTGATGGGCATTCAGGTTGATTCCATGTCTTTGCTGTTGTGAATAGTGCTGCGATGAACACCCACGTGCATATGTCTTGTAGTAGAACAATTTATATTCCTTTGGGTATATACTTAATAATGGGATTGCTGGGCTGAATGGTAATTGTGTTTTAAGTTCTTTGAAGAATTGCCATACTGCTTTCCACAATGGCTGAACTGATTTACATTCCCACCAGCAGTGTAAGCATTCCCCTTTTCTTTCCCATCTCACCAGCAGCTGTTATGTTTTGACTTTTTTAGTAATAGTCATTCTGACTGGTGTGAGATGATGTCTCACTGTGGTTTGGATCTGCATTTCTATCATGATTAGTGATGTTGAGTCTTTTTTCATATGCTTGCTGGCCACATGTATGTCTTCTTCCAGACCCTTCTGTCCTTATTTCTTCTTCTTTTTCTCTTCCTCCTTCTCACTTTGGCAGCCTAGGAACTTCTCAACTTAAATGACAAAGATTCAATTCTATTTCAGATTTTTCAGTGAAACAGACCATCCTTAAAAAGTTATTATGAAGCGTTTTTTTTTTGGATATGAATTCTGGTTTCGTGTGAGACCTAAAAGTAGTCATGAAATCTCTTTACAGTTTGATTTTCTTATGTTTATAAAGAGAATAATACTCAGCTTATAGAATTAATTTGAGGATTAAATAATGTAAATCTACTGAAATGCATATATTTTCTGGCAAGTTGTAAGTCCTCAAAATATTTGCTGATCTTGTTGTTTCTATGTTACATGTACAGTCCCTAGAATATGTCCCGGTATTTAAGAACCTTTCAATTTAATATAATGTATCTTCTACATGTATATACTGCTCTACAAAGACTCTTGGAGTTCAGATTGATAACATAGAAAAAAAACCCTAAAATCCTTACTTTTGAGAAAGTTTAAAATGCATTCAGCATACGTGTTTACTAAGGACACGTGAGTGACAAATAACTAAAGATTTTCAATAACTGTGGGAGTTTTATTATTGAACTTTGTCTCCACCTTTTAATTCTTTCCAATAGATTGTATAACCACGAAAATATCAATTTTCTCATTCAATATGAATCTATTTGTCTTATTTGCCATGAACCTTGCAGTTCTTTGGTGCCGTTCTGTACTTCTTTACGCATTCACTTGCACTGACCCTATTCCTTTCCCTCATCGTGACAATGGAGTATTCTAGTCCTCACTTTTCTTTTCTTAGAATCATTCGAGGAAACCCTTTTTTGAGAGCACATATAATTCATTTTAATGCTAATGTTGCCACATTAAAGATTTAGCAAGGAATTCTGGAAAAATGACTGCCTGTCCACAATTTTTTACCCTTCCCTTTTCACTACTAGTTGTCTGTCTCATATGGATCAAATGGCTGCTGGGGCAACACACTCCTGGATGCACATAATGGGAATACGCGTAGTGAGAACTGGTGTGGACCAGACTGGAGATCGAATACTAATAGCCCAGAGAGAAGGATTAGAACTAAGACACTTTCTAAGAGATCTTGACTCAATGATATGTGGGAGGAGGACCAGCTATATAACTTGAGGATCCAGTGTAAAACAAAAGTGCAGAAACTCTTGTTGAAAAGTTATTAGAAAATGTTAGATGATGACAGAGCTTAAACAAAGCATGGACCCTTCTATGTTCAGGGCCTTATGTGACTGCACAGATTGAGACACTCATTATCTAGTCTTGAGTGGGTGTAGGTGCGTTAAGAAAAGAAGGATGCAAACATCAATCTTGTATGATTGTGTCAGACTTCCTAGCCCAAGAATCAAGCAGCTGAACTGATGGGCTGAGTTCTCTAATGTGTGAGGCTCAGGGCATGTGAGTGGACTGGGAAGCAAAGAGGCTTCCTCCTAATATCTCATCAAGTGACTGGCATCCTGCCTGCTACTGTACCACTAGCCCGTAGGGTTTGGTTACTTCATCTTATTTGATACTGATCTGGAAGTTCTAGCAAATGCGATCAATCAATGGTCAAAAGTAAAAAAAAAAAAAAAAAAAAAGAGAGAGAGAAGAGAACTGATATAAACATTGAAGAAATTTTTAAAAACTTGAGAGAGGGCAAGATGGCCAACTAGACGCAGCCAGATGGAAAAGCTGCCACCAAGGGACCAAGATGATTGGCCCATTCTTAACAGATCTTCAGAGGGAAGGCACCGAGAGTGGACAGAGACACAACACACAAGCAGGCTGAAGGGGCAGAAAGCTGGAAGCCTCGTATGCGGCTACTGTGCACTGAGGCTCATTCCTGGCCCCCAACGACTCCAGCGGGGAGTCACAGGCCTCTGGAATACTAGCAGGAGAAGACTCAACCACCATGGACACTTGAGCTGGCAGAAACAGCTGCTTAGAGAAGTAGTAGGGGAAGCAAGCCAGCCAATGTGGAGCGCAGATTTGGTACGAGAGCCTCTGTAGCAGAGTACAGCCAGGGACAGCCATTCCCCCAGGCTTGACTTTCTCCTACAGGAGACTTTAGCCCTAGGGGAACTGTCAGTCCTGAATTCTGCAGGGTGGTCTTGCCCATCAGATGGGGACATGCAACCTGAGCACCGCTTGGTCTACTGGTGTCTCCTGGGGCTCCAGCTTGGTCACATGCACTGGCAGGGCAGCCTCAGGTGCCCTAGGGGCTCCATCATAGCTTCTGGGTTGGTGGACCCCGACTGACTGAAGGAGAGCTCCAGCAGGGTATATTTTACAGCCACACACCCAGGCCACCCACTCCCTCCCCTGGGCCCACAGCAACCACCCTTCTCCCATTACTTTGCCAGCATGTGTGTGGGGAAACAGGTTTTGCTTTCCTTGCCCCCAAATGCCCATGTATGTGCATGCACCCTGCTTTGCCACTGTTGCAACAGAAGTGCAGTCCACTTTCCCTGCCCCGACTGACCGCCATTAAAGTCATAGAGTATTGGCAGGTATAGAGCCAGCCAGCCCTCCTCCTGCCAGTGCCCACCCTTGCATCATTGCTGCCACAGGAGTGAAACTAGGCAATGACACTTGTAGGCTCAAAATAAAGGAGTGGAGAAAAATCTACCAAGCAAATGGAAAACAGAAAAACACAGTGGTTGCAACCCTTATTTCAGACAAAACAGACTTTAAACAAACAAAGGCCAAAAAAGACAACGAAGGGAATTACATAATGGTGAAGTGTTCAATTCAACAAGAAGAACAACTAATATCTAAATATATAGTAAAATAGTTATATATATAGTAGTTTTACATGTATATACACATATAGGCACACCCAGATTCATAAAAGAAGTTCTTAGAGACCTGCAAAGAAACTTAGACGCCCACACAATAATAGTAGAGGACGTTAACACCACACTGACAATGTTAGATCATTGAGACAGAAAGTTAACAGATATTCAGGACTTGAACTCAGCTGTGGATCAAGTTGACCTGATAGATATCTACAGAACTCTCCATCCCAAAACAACAGAATATACATTCTTCTCATTGCCACATGGCACTTACTCTAAAATTGATCACATAATCAGAAATAAAACACTCCTCAGTAAGTGCAAAAAAAAAAAAAAAAACTGAAATCATAACAGTCTCTCAGATCACATCACAATCAAATTAAAATTCAAGATTAAGAAACTCGAAACCACACAACTACATGAAAATTGAACAACCTTCTCCTGAACGAAACTTGGGTAAATAATAAAATTAAGTCAGCAATCAAAAAGTTTTTTGAAACTAATGAGAACAGTGAAACAATGTACCGGAATCTCTGTGACACAGCTAAAGCAGTGTTAAGAGGGAAATACATAGCACTAAATGTCCACATCAGAAAGCTAGAAAGATCTCAAATCAACAACCTAACATGACAACTAAAGGAACTAGAGAAGCAAGAGCAAACCCCAAAACTAGCAGAAGACAAGCAATAACCAAAATCAGAGTGGAACCGAAGAAGATAGAGACACAAAAATCCCTTCAAAAAATCAAGAAATCTAGGAGGTGGTTTTTTGAAAGAATTAATAAAATGGATAGACTATTAGCTAGACTAATAAAAAAGAGATAAGACTCAACTAGACAAGATCAGAAATAAGGGGGGATAGCACCACTGACCTCACAGAAATACAAACCATCAGAGGGTACTACAAACACCTCTATGCATATGAACTAGAAAATCTAGAAGAAATGAATCAATTCCAGGACACATACACTTTTCCATGACTGAGCCAGGAAGAAATTCAATCCTCGAACAGACCAATAATGAACCCTGAAATTGAGTCAGTAATAAATTGCCTACCAACCAAAGAAAGCTCCGGAATGGGTGGATTCACAGCTGAATTGTACCAGATGTACAAAAAGAGCTGGTACTATTCCTACTGAAACTATTCTAAAAAGCTGAGGAGGAAGGACTCCTCTCTAACTCATTCTATGAGACTGGCATCATCCTGATACCATAACTTGGCAAAGTCACAACAAAAAAAGAAAAATTCAGACAAATATCTTTGATGAACATCAATGCAAAAATCCTCAACAAAATACTGGCAAACTGAATCCAGCAGCACATCAAAAAGCTTATCCAGCACGAATGAGTAGGCAGTAGGCTTTATCCCTGGGATGCAAGGTTGGTTCAACATACACAAATCAATAAATGTGATTCATGACATAAACGGAACTAAAGATGAAAATCACATGATTTTCTTGATAGATGCAGAAAAGGCTTTTGATAAAATTAAATATTCCTTCATGTTAAAAACTCTCAGTAAACTAGGAATTGAAGCAGCATACCACAAATAAGAGGAGCCATCCATGAAAAACACACAGCCAACATCATACTGAGGACAAAAGCTGGAAGCATTCTGCTTGAAAACCTGCACAAAACAAGAATTCCTTGTCTCATCATTTCTATTCAACATAGTACTAGAAGTCCTGGCCAGAATAATCAGGCAAGAGAAAGAAAGGGCATCCAAATAGGAAGAAAGGAATTCAAACTATCCCTGTTTGCAGATAACATGATCCCTTATCTAGAAAACCCATTAGTCTTGGCATCAAAGTTCCTTAAGCTGATAATAACTTCAGCAAAGTCTCAGGGTACAAAATCAATGTACAAAAATCACTAGCCATTCCTGTATACTAACAACAGTCAAGCTGAGAGCCAAATCAGGAATGCAATCCCATTCACAATTGCCCCCCAAAAGAATAAAATACCTAGGAGTACAGATAACCAGGGAGATGAAAGAGCTCTACAAGCAGAACTACAAAACGCTGTTCAAAGAAATCAGAGATGACACAAACAAATGGGGAAACATTACATGCTCATGGATAGGAAGTATCAACATCATCAAAATGACCACACTCCCCAAAACAACAATTTATAGGTTCAATGCTATTCTTAGTAAACTACCAATGACATTCTTCACAGAATTAGAAAAGACTAAAACTTCATATAGAACCAAAATAGAGTTCAAAATAGATAACAAGGGCAATCAATCCTAAGCAAAAAGAACAAAGCTGGAGGCATCATGCTGCCTAAATGAAACAACCAAACAGCATGGTACTGGTACAAAAGCAGGTACATACATGAATGCAACAGACTAGAGATCCAGAAATAAGACCACACACCTACAACTATCTTCAACAAACCTGACAAAAACAAGCAATGGGGAAATGACTTTCTAATCAATAAATAGTGCTGGGAAAACTGATTAGCTATATGCAGAAGATTAAAACTCGACCTCTTTCTTACACCATATACAAAAATCAACTCATGATGGATTAAAGACTTAAATGTTAAAAAAATAAAAGTCCTGGAAGACAACCTAGGCAATATCCTTCTGGTCACAGGAATGGGTAAAGATTTCATGACAAAGATGCCAAAAGCAAATCGCAACAAAAGCAAACACTGACAAATGGAATTAAAGAGCTTTGGCACAGAAAAAGAAACTATCAACAGAGTAAACAGACAACTATAGAATGGGAGAAAATTTTTGAAAATTATGCATCTGGCAGAGGTCTAATATCCAGCATCTATAAAGAACTTTAACAAATTTACAAGAGAAAAACAACTCCACTAAAAAGTGGGCAAAGGACATGAACAGACACTTCTCAAAAGAAGACATACATGCGGCCAACAAGCGTATTTTTAAAAGCTCAGTATCTTTAATCATTAAAGAAATAAAAGCAAAACCATAGTGAGATACCATCTCACACCAGTCAGAATAGCTATTATTAAAAATAATAGATCTGTCAAAAAATAACAGATATTGGTAAGGTTGAGGAGAAAAAGGAAGGCTTATACACTGTTGGTGGGAGTGTGAATTAGTTCAACCATTGTGGAAAACAATGTGGTTATTCCTCAAAAACCTAGAAACAGAACTACCTTTCAATCCAGCAATCCCATTACTGGGTATTCCCAAAGGAATAGAAATTGTTCTGTCATAAAGACATGTGCATGTATATGTTCACTGCAGCACTATTCACAATAGCAAGGAGATAGAACCAACCCCAATGTCCTTTAGTGGTAGGCTTGATAGAGAAAACCTTGTAAATATACACCATGGAACACTATGCAGTCATAAAAAAGAGTGAGATCATCTTCTTTGCAGATACATGGATGGAGCTGGAGACCACTATCCTTAGCAAACTAATGCGGGAACAGAAAACCAAATACTGCATGTTCTCACTTATAAGTGGGAGCTAAATGATGAGAACACATGGGCACAAAGAGGAAAATAATAGAAACTGGAGCCTATTTGAGGGTGGAGGGAGCAGGGAGAGGATCAGAAAAAGTAACTGTTGGGTACTAGGCTTAATATCTGGGCAATGAAGTAATCTGCGCAACAAATCCCCATGACAAGAGTTTACCTATATAAGAAACCTGCCCAAGTATCCCTGAAATTTGAAGTTAAAGGAAAAAGAAAAGCATCTCTTTTTCTTGATAAGATTGTATACTGAAAAATGTAAGATATCTTATAAAACTTTAAGATATTTGATAAGAGAATTTAATGAAGTGACTGTGTATAATAGAAATATGCCAAAAAATCCCCATACTTTCCTGATAGTATTAACTGTGTTTTTATTAGGGAAGTAGAACTACTTAGCGTATGATGGAAGAGGAAATTTATTGCAGGAATTAAACATTACTCAATGTAGTCCTTGGAAAGTAAAGGTTACAAAAGAAGAGTTTAAAAATCAGATAAAAATAACTAACCCTAATACAGATATTTCCCAGCTTGCATACCTAGAAGGTAGGTAGGTCTGGTTACTTTAGTTGGAACCATGAAGAGACTTGCATAGAGGTTCATGGAAGATTGTGTACATGTCAATGAATGATATTTGGCTCATCATGGCCACTACCTCTCTGAGTTCACAGTGAAGTGCTGGTGGCAGGTCATTGATGGTCAGTAGAACCAGAGGTTAGGAAGGAGAGTTGGGGAAGAGAAAAAAAAACAAAAACAAAAAAAAAAAATAAAAAAAAACCCTGAAACATGCTTGTGCCTTTATTCAGAGCTATATGGCTGCATCTTCATTTCTACCTCCAATATTCCATGAAACTTCACTTTGGTCAACTCTATCTATAATTATACAAGGAAAGAAAATCAGGGAAAACTGGTGCCCAGCAAGGCCATGTCTAAAATAGAACAAGTGAACTCAGTACCTAAAAAGAGAAATAGTCTACTCTCTGTAGCAAAATATGAATACATTATTTATTAATCAATTTAACAAGACTGATGTAAGATCTGCCTGAAGGAAATTATAAAATCTAATGACATTACACAGTATTTGGTCTTGCCTTAGAATATTTAACACTTTAAAAAATCAGTTCTTCCAAACTTAATATACACATTTGACACATTTAGAGTTAGAATCTCAATCGTTCTTTTTAAATAAAATGATGTTTAAGTATACACATAAGAATAAATCTTCAGGGATACTCAAGGGAGAAATAGAAGTGACTTTCCAAAGAGATTCAGAATATATTACTAAACGGAAAGCTTCTTCTCATAAATCATTATGATATGGCCACAGCAGTAGACCAAGTGGAAACAAGGAAGAGAGAATCCAAAAGTAGAACCTAGTACATATGAGCATTTAAAATGAAAGACAAATGCTGCATGATCTCACTCATTTGTGGAATCTGAAAGAGCTGCTCTTACAAAAGCAGAGAGTGAAATGGTGTTTACTAGGGGCTATGGGGTTAAAGGGGTCGGAAATATGTTAGTCAAGGAATACAAAATTTCTGTAAGATAAATAAGTTCAAGAGGTCTATTGTACAATATGGTGACTGTAGTTAACAATATATTGTGTTCCTGAAAAATGCTGAGAGTGGATGTGAAATATTCTCACCACAAAAATGATAACTATGTGAGGTAATACATATATTAATTAGCTAGATTTAGTCATTCCATACTGTATGTATACTTCAAAACAGTATGGTGGCAAACACATACAATTTTCCCTCTCAATTTAAAATAAATAAATATGACAATATTTCAATATAAAGGGAAAATAATGGATTATTTAATAATGCAAATAAAAGCAATGAAATATTTAATAGAGCACAACAACCTATCCACCAAGAAAAAATTAAAAATGGGCCCCTTTCTTCTCTATATCAAATGTAATTCCTTATTGGGTTAGATATTTAAATGTAAATTTAAAAAAAACTGGTAAGAAAATTCTAGAAGACTATATAAACATGCCAGAAAGAAGCGAAGGCTTGTAACACTCAGAAGCTATAAAACAACAGAGAAGACTAATTGTGTCTATAAAATCTAAAAGTTCTTATTATGGCAAAGATACTATAAATAAAGTGAATAAACCAACAATAAATTTGGAAAAGGAACTTGCATAGCAGATAAAACAGCTAACATCTATACTATATAAAAGACTCAAAGGTTAACAAGAGAAATATAAACAATAGAAAATGGCAACAGATGAAGAGAATGTTTATATTAGTGAGACACTATGTAGTCAAAATATGAAAAGATGCACACATACATTAGTAGTCAAAAAAGAGAGATTAAAGTAATAGATTTAACGTTTTACCTTTTAGACTGGCAAATATTGAAGTGAACGTAAAATCTATTGCTGCCTGGGAATGGGAAAAATGGCATGTTCATCAAATGTGAAAAGAAATGTGAGTGCAATCCCTAAACACTTATAAAAAATGCACATACCCTAAAAACCCAGTAATCCTTTTCCTAATAATCTATTCTCTACAAAAAAAAAGTATCCGTATGTAAGGATTATCTACAAGGTTGTTTATATCAGCATTGTTCATAGTAGAGAAAAAAAATCAATACAAAAAGATAAATAAATTATTGTGCTTCCAGACCACTAACAGCAATGAACGAGAACTATGCCAGATACTTTATAAGATTTCTATGACATTACATATATTAACCCATTTTTCCAATACATGGATATCTATGTGTATACACATATAGATGTATATATATGAATATGTATGTGACTCTGTGGGCATGAAGAAAAAGTGTGAAAAGTTACATTTTAGGTTGTTAACTTGGGTCATCTATTGGGGAGGAGGCAGGAAGGAAGTTAACTGGATGGAGTGGGGAATAAGAGGAGATGCAAAAATGTAAAGTACAAATGAAAAATGAATGAAAAGGAATGCATTATATAATTGTATTTCTGCATAAATGCATTGTATGTATATATTATCCTTGTCATGTAAAATTAGAATGATTTCAATATGGATATAAAAATATGTTTTAAAACAGGGTTTGAACCCTTGGCTGGCCCTGAGGCAATGCACCCCTTCCAGAGGTTAACTTTTCCTTTTTGTATTTTTATCTTTTAATATTTCTAGGACCAAGAGGTCTCCATGTTGGGGACTGATTGTAAAGTGAAGGCAGAAGTGGCCTTCAGGGGATTTACATCTTGGGTACATTTGCCATTGACTTATTTAATGGGAAGTGAATCATATGCTGTTTCTTTCTGAGAAACTAGAATAAGTGTATGGGGAGTGCTGAGAAACAGGGCTTAGGACCTGCAACACTGGAAGAATACATATGTTGTCACAGCAATAAGAAACACAGAAGGAGACACTGCTTTATAGGGTGGGTCACAAATTTAAGTAGATCCGACTGCATTTGAGATGCTGGTTTCAGCACTTACAATTGGGCGTCAGCGAGGAGACAGCTGAAGGAGTGGTTAGAAGGTTGGGAGTGGGGAAATGGGCCTTCGTCTTGGGGAGACAGAGGATGATGCAGTCACTGACTGGATTTGAGAATGCAGGTCAGAATCTTGGGGACATCAAACTTTTGAGAGAAGAGCAAGGGAGACTAGAAGGATGACAAAGGTTCATGCAGAGAAGTAGAACAAGCTGAAGAAAAATGGCCATGGAAGGAAAAAGTGTTCATCTTCAGGGAGAAGGTGCCTGATCACTCCAGTGAAGTAGAAAGGAGAAGATGCACTAGTCAGAGAGAAGACAGCAAGATTTGACAACTCAGGGAGATACCACTAATCTTGAGGGGGCATGTGTGCATCCACTGGGCAATAAACACTAACTTTGACCCTACTGGAGGTTCACTCTTCATTAGAGACAAAAGAAAGGAGTTCAAAATGATGTAGAATTTGAGGAAGAACATTTAAGATTAACTTGAAGGATGTTTGTGAATCCTTTAAAACACATTATTACTACTTTAAGAAGATAGTAGTACAATTTATCTGTGCCTCCAAAATGTTTGTAAAACAGTTACTTAGCACTCAGAGTGGAAATGGGTCTGGAGTGAACATGGCCACTCTATGAGGCTCCTCTTGGGCAACACTAAAGTACTCCCCAGTGCACGTCTTACTCCAGCCACAGCTGCAGTGATCTGTGCTAGGCAGGCTTCCCCCAGCTTCATATAGGAGCACCCTGGCAGCATCTCAGGACTGCCCAGTGTATGCCTCTGGCTGTCTGACCTGCAGCTTCTTGTTCACAGGTGTGTGAGAAATCCACTGGCACCCACTTGGCATCCACATGTGTGAAATCCTGGAGTGTGTGTGTGTGTGTGTGTGTGTGTGTGTGTGTGTGTGTGTTGGGGATGGTGACCCTTGGACCAAAGAGTAACTGTCAATAGATAAATACCTCCTTTTTTTCCCAGGGAGACACATGTGCTGAGATATTTTCCATATGACTTGTCATTTGCTCTTTTCAATTACTGCACCATTTTCTCCATAGTAGCAGTGGCCAACTCCATAATGCATTCTTGTTTCATCTCCCTTCTTCTCTGTTTCAGTTTCCCTATCCCTCGTTGCCAACACTGTCTTCCAAATTATTGCACTTAAGCTTTTATTTCTGGCTCTGCCTTCTGGGGAACCCAAGGTAAGATAGCTGCTGTTTAAAGAATAGAAAATAAGGGAGCTGTGTGGTCCAATAAAAAAATAGGGAAAGGAATGAATTTTTTTTTTCCCACAGGCAAGTATGCTTCTGTATCCCTTTATTTCCTTTTTTTTTCCCCAAATGATCTTAGGTCTTCAGTTACTTTAAAAATGTCTGTAATATGTCGAGATCCTTAGGTGAAAAGCAATAGAAGAACCAAGTGTTCTGTAATAGATCTTCAATTAATTGCAGAATATACAAGAGAGGGTAAAATAATTCAACTAATTTTGAATAAAATGCTTTCATAATTAAAAATCTGTTAGGAGGAACAGTCCTAATTTTCCTTTATGTGTCTTGAAAATTTGTCAGGAATTTAAAAGTCTTCCATCATTGCACATGGCTTCTGGACTTTAACAGTCCCTTAGCTCTTTAGTTAATTTTATGTCCTACACCAAAATTACTTCTTCAGGCTTTCTTTTCTTTTTTATATCACCCAATTTAGTAAGATTTCTGGAGATGGTTATTCTGATTGTTCTTTTGTTATTTAATTGTGTGATTTAGTGCAACAATTTATGCTATTCTGAAAGCAATTTTTGAATAAAATATTCTCTTTCTGAGGATGATCTGGGAGTTTTCCAGTCTTATGTCTGTCTCTTCTTGTCTCAAGGTTGTTCAAAAATTATGTGGTATTAATGCACATCAGAAGCAAGACCAGAAGTTGAGCTTTCTCTATTGCATTCAATTAAGAGAGCTCATCCAATTACTACCTCTATTTGCTTAGAAGTTACCACCTCATGATAAGTTTCTCCAAGGGCAGCATCCTAAACTTTTGTGTCTCCTTTGTCTTTCTGGCATTTTGTTCTAGGCTAAACCTGTTTGAGCATTCTTCAAACACAGCAATAAGCTGTTAAAGGAAAACAGCAAATTTGTCCTAGGGTACAAATTTCAATGTCAAATTCTATTTTTGCAATTGAATTAGGCCTCTAATTTTGAGCTTGTGAACCTGAACAGAAACCTAGCAGAAGGAATCTATATCTGTATAAGTCTGATTCCAGTTGCTTACCTTTGGCACCATTAAAATAGACATCTGGAGAATTATAGCACTATGACAAAGTAGGTAGGCTCATGGATGTTGGTGTCAAATTGTCTAAGGCTGATTTCTGACTCTACCACTTACTATCTGTGTTTGATGGAAGTTACTTAATTTCTCTAAACCTCTATATCATTATCTGTAAGCACAGACAATAACTGCAACCACCTCATCAAATTGCTATGCCTATGGAAGGCACTTCCTGTTAGGGGAACATCACACACTGGGGCCTGTTGGGGGGACAGGAGATGGATAGCATTGGGAGAAATACCTAATGTAGATGATGGGTTGATGGGTGCAGCAAACCACCATGGCACATGTATACATATGTAACAAACCTGCACATTCTGCACGTATATCCCAGAACTTAAAGTATAATTTTTAAAAAAAGAAAGCACTCCTTGATAACTATTATCATTATTCATTATAACTGCTAACATAAACTGTAGTCAATTACAGTAAATACCCCCAATATCTGTGGTCTTCTTTATGATGAATATAAATTGCCTTTTAAAGATTTTTGAAAAGTAAGGAAGGGAGAAAGAGCCAAGGAAAACTTGAGATTTAAATAAAAAAAGAGATGCTTTTACTGTGTATTGGTAAAGATCATGGTTTCTTGAGCCTAAAAACCTGGATTCAAATCTCAGTTCTGCCACTTATTAGTTCTTATTGGCACTTAAATGAGCTATTTAACCTTTATGTGCCTGATTTCTCAGTCTGAACAGAGATAATTAGAGAGCTAACTTCACACAGTTGTTATGAAAGTTTAGCATTTTGCCGGGCGCGGTGGCTCAAGCCTGTAATCCCAGCACTTTGGGAGGCCGAGACGGGCGGATCACGAGGTCAGGAGATCGAGACCAACCTGGCTAATACGCTGAAACCCCGTCTCTACTAAAAAATACAAAAAAACTAGCCGGGCGACGAGGCGGGCGCCTGTAGTCCCAGCT